>NW_021849573.1:527942-531392 GCF_003651465.1 Formica exsecta | reverse complement strand
GGCATTCAATTCGAATCGCGTACGCCCGCGGTTGATAGAAGCTTGAATGAGTGGCACGTGGATGTGATGCGATGTGCGCGAGTACGATGGTTTAGATAGCATCGGCGATGCTATTTTGAGCCTATTTCTGGGGATTAAAATTAGTCGAAGGAAGAAATAGATTCGTGATTTAGTCCCCGAGGCCGTGTGTGTCGGCTCTGCCGTACAGTTGTGTGAGAAATGCACGCGTACAATAAATTAAATGATTAAATGTAATCCAATATCTTGAGGAAAGAAATCAACCGCCGTACGTCATTTTGTAACATGGAAATAGAACGCGAAATATATTATGTCCTAGTTTTCAGAATTACATTAGTATTATCTGCGATAATATCATTATAATTTATCTATTGTTATGATTCTAATTTGAGATACATGACCCAGTCGCTTGTTCTTTCGTTGAATATTTCAAAAGGCAGAGACGTTAAAACTCTCGAGTTGCTCTTATCCGTTTCGGCATTTAATTTCGATATTACGAAAATCGCGTTACTGAAATTGTATGACGTAATCGGTAACAAAGAACGCCGATCGGGACGCGTCGTCCTTGTTGACGCAGAAAAGGAACAGCGTAACAGTATATAGTATATACGATAGACGCTTCTCTCTCTCGAGTGTCCCGCGGTGCCCCTCGAGTCTCCCCGTGTCTCCCGAAGACGGACACAGAGGAGACGGGACTCTCTCTCTGGTTGCTGTACACAACCACCATCGTGGCGGATCACGGGGGCGTCAAGAGAAAAGCGAGAGCGGGAGAGAAAGAGAGAGAAAGAGCGAGCGAGAGAGAGAAGGATACGCCAAAGGGGGATACGCGGGTGTATCGGGGGAGCGAAGCTTAACGCATGTGCACAGGGCGCCTCGCGTCGCGGCGCTCCGGTCCCGCCGCCGGCTCGGAGGCTGCGAAACTGAGCGGGCGGAATTCGCGGATCAGAGTCGTCGCATCTCTCGCTTAAGATATACATCACCGCGGCACCGTCCGCGGTTTTCCATGGGTATCGGCGAGCGCAGAGCTGTCCCGACGCTGGCTGACACGCACCGAGCGCCAACCGCGAGGACCGCCGATCGTGGACGGGATGCTGCCGCGTCGTACGGAATTGGTCCGGTGACGAATGATATCACTCGAGATTACGGTTTCTCGTGCGACGCGACACACGTGCGGTACGCCTTCGAGTGCAACAGCGAGCTCGTCAAGAAACTTGCGGCAGCGGGACGAAAGTCTGAAACGACACGACGATCAAGTTCCAGTTAACAAATCCTGAAGGATTGACGTTTATTTTCTCTCTGGTACTCTGAAAAAATAAAGTAACTTCCGGGATCATCGGGCTTTGGCTCGCGCTAAAGTTGTATGTTGATGAGGACGTCGAACGATTGAAGAGAAGCTGTGTGACAATTCAAATTGTTTCGTCATTGATATATATATTCTCGTGTATTATCTTAATCTAAGGAAGGATAAAAAGGACGAGGAAACTTCATTTAAACTGCGAGGCTCGATTTTACGCTGGTACAAGAAAATCTCGTTCCAGAACTGAGTTTTGCGTTGTAGATTTTGGACATTGTAGATCTTGTTGATCAATGTTAAATCGCAGATCATTGAATACAGTCGATCTCGCGCGAACGTTATCCTCACTGTGTCTTGATAAAGTCCGCAACCAGTAACTCAGGTTCTCGTCGGCGATTTCATCCGAATAGAGGTGCGAGGTGCGTGGATGAGAATAATTTTGGATGATCTGATCCGCTTCATGTTGCGCTAAACCGATCGCTCGCTTATTTTTTATCGTTATTCATCAGCACGCGCAGCTTTGTTAGCCGATCATTTCGCGAAATCTATCCTTGTAAGACAATCCAAGAAACATAAGAAACTTATTCCAAGAAGCAGTATCATCAGGATCGGATTGAAGCCCGACGATAAACGTGCCGAGTATTCTGTGTAAACTCCTCGAGTTCGCGTAGAACCGTTTGCGAAGATCTCGCGAGGGCGAAAGTGAGAAAAGGGTGATGGTGAATGGACTCACATGGTTGCTCTACCCAATAGACAGTGAGTCCATTCGAAGGACACATGGTTCGTCGACGGTGTTGGGTTTTTCTGATCCCACGCAGTTTCCCGTCGTACCTGGCTCGGTGACTGTCGGCGAATTCGTTCGCTCTTGGTGGACAAAGACTTCCGAGAAGGTGGTGCGCGAAGGGAAGTACCAGCCACGACGGGGCCCAGCGCCGGGGCGGAGACAAGGCCCCCGGTGCAGGGAAGAAGCGAGACAGGGGAAGAAATCGAGTTTAGCGTAGCAGCAACGGCCCTGAAACTACAAGGGAGAGCAACTACCCCCTTGAACAGGGGGGAACCTAGGAGGAGGCGACCTCGCCGACGGAGGCGACGGAAAAAGAAGCGACGGAGGTGAGCGGATAGTCGAATGTTTTTAATTGCCCTTTGAATTGTTGCCGAAGATTAACGATATAATGCGCGTGCTTCATCTTAGAAAATAATTTCATTAAAGTAGAAATTATACGGTATAAAAATTGGATTTGAGTGAGATTTAATAGAGAATGCAATTTTTATATATCGTGATCTATTAGAGAACAC
Organism: Formica exsecta; assembly: GCF_003651465.1. Lineage (NCBI taxonomy): Eukaryota > Metazoa > Arthropoda > Insecta > Hymenoptera > Formicidae > Formica > Formica exsecta. Next base: position 528,784 of record NW_021849573.1, on the reverse strand, counting down.
GTATAATATTAACTATTAGATATAAAATACAACAGCTTTCTATCACATTTATTCTCAATTTAAAATTGAAAATGTTTGGATACAAGTAGATGGGAGATACGTTAAGCGGCATCAATTTCTTATAAAAATGTGTGTTTTACGAGCGACATAGTTATAATAAATCGCGAAATATACGAAAGATAACGTGACATTAAATTAACGTCAAAGCATAGTTCACCCTTCGAGTGTCACATTACAAAACTCATAATGACCGATCAATGATTCTGCCAAAATTCGTTATTCATTTTCCGCTTATTCATCAAAATTCGCGTTGACGAAGTACGGGGACGATCGACAGAGTTATTTTAATGATCGCAATTTTTTCGCGATACATATTCGCTCTTTTTCCATCCGTATAAACATAATCGTTTTGTATACAATAGATTAGGTAAAAAAGAGCTCTATTCTTTTTTTATAGAATCTATGATCGTTGCATACACATTGATAAGTATACGATTGACTTCAATTTTAAAGTTATGTTTTTTAAAATGTCAATTACATATAGAATATGCAATTTTTGAAAAAGTAGGCAAAAATTTATGTAATTTTTTCGTGTAAAATTCAAAGAAGTTAAAATAATGCTGTTATCGGATATCGATGAATTTTTACGTCATTGTGTCAAGTAAGATTACGCGGTGAAGCAATTCATAAACAGGGTTGTTCACTGCGGTCGAAGAGACGCGCAGCAAAGATTAATGATGAGAAATTACGTCTTCCGAGAAAGTCCTTATCGGGCCGCGCACGAGGCGCGGAATATATCTGCGCCGCGTGCTTGAAACGTTTGGCAATTCGCTAACCGCTCT
>NW_021849573.1:520747-527489 GCF_003651465.1 Formica exsecta | reverse complement strand
GCTCTTAATTGTAATTGATCTGCAGTTGATTTCAAGGCGGCGTGTGCGGTCGATGCAAAAACACAGATTCCGGTGTTAACCGCAATTTATCCGGTTTCTTATAGCGGTCTGGACTGTACCGGTGGTAGCCGTCTGGCCATTTCATGTTCTGGCGTTCTACAACGCGCCGCGATTTCGTTTTTCTCCTAGCGCGTCAACAAATTTCATCGACATACCGATCAGATACTTGCGACGACTTTTCGAAACGTAGTACGTGAGAAAATTTCTCAAAAAAAGGGGATACTTTTTCTCTCGATTGCTTTAAACTAGGAGGCTTACGTGATATAGATTCGTTTTTAATACTATTACGTCTCTCTCTTCCTCTTTTTCTTGACGCTTTATGATTTACTAGCTTTGCTTTGCTTTGCTTTGCTTTTTAATTGATCACCGATAGACGCTAATTTAGATTTGCCAATTTTTGTGCCTATAAAATATGTTTACTACCTTTTTCAAAATTAGTTACTTTACAAAAAAATGTGATTCATTAATATATAAATAATGCATTATAAAGTGAGGTACTTTTGATCAAAATCATATAAAAAAACTGTATATTAGTTTTGAGAAATTATTTAAATTAAACATGAAATAAAACTGTTTTTATTTTATCGCGAATCATATAAACGAATTTTTGCGTGTATTATGCAATTTTGATAAAATTCCCACACGCTTCCTGTATCGATATTAAAAGGGATAATATCGCTAACGTACAACATTGGCATGTTTTTTTCTACATATATAACTTTAACTGTCGACATTGCGATATTTCTCACCGTGTTGCTTTTTTTTCCGCCGAACATCGGCGTCGAAAAAGGGCTTGGGTACGGCACAGATAGAATTCTTATCCCTAAAAGCGACGACGCTGGTTGGCCGTGGGTCCCCCTCGCTCGCATTACGTCCCTTCCGTTTCACGGTTAGAGGGGGGGGGGGGCAGGGGGATCGTCGGGGCAGGAAATGAAGGGAGTAGTCTGGGGTGATAGGAAAATTTGATGGAGGGTGGCAGAGTGACGGGAGGAACGGGAAAGGGGGAGGGGGAGAGGAGCGGAGGGCTATCAATGACGCGTTAGAGCACGTCACGCTGCGCAATGCATCTGCCGCCATATGCCGTCATATATATTATCTTGGCGATACGTCAATTCGGCCACTGATCATTATACTGATTACCGCGAGCACGCAAACTATGTACTCCGCATGTGTGACTGTTCTCATGATTCTGTCATTAATAAATACGATTTACTTTCTTGATATCGAAGCATCGGTAACACTTCGGAATCACTTACATTCGGATAGCATGTTGATTCGTCGTTTAAATCGTAAAAAGATGTCTCCAGCTTTCTTGAAGAAAGACGTTATTTCGAGAGACTCAATAAATATAAATGATACCTAATAAATATGTGGAAAAAGATAACGTTATAAAAAAACAAAGAATAGAAAGAAACACGCGAGAGATGTTAAAAGAAACAGCTCACAGACCAGCCTAACAATAAGTCTCATAAACTTTTATATTATATACGAGGCCTTTTTGGATAGCTAAGAAAGAAGGAAGACGAGGGGACGAGGCCGATAGCCTAACGGTGATGTAACAGACAATGCTCTCATGAAATTTCTTAAATTTTGTTCTGCCAGTCCACAATGACGCAAACTTTCTCTGATTTTTCTTATACAATCTGGCATACAAAAGACAATGTTAATACGAGAACAACGAACTTTTCTCGATCCTTCTATCTCGCCTTTCTTCCTGTTTCACACTTCCGTATTGTTCCAAGGTCGATAGAAACGAGCGCAGATTTTGCGGAAGGTCGCTTTATTAATTATCGGACAAGGCAAAAGATATCGTTACTTGAATAATTTCATTCTATATCTATATTTGATTATTTTTTTTTAACAATTTTAAGTTGTTAAATAATTCTTAAAGAGTAAGAAAATGAGAGAAAAATTTAAAAGCTTAAAGCTAAAGAAACGATTTACTATAGTCAAAAACTATTTTCAACCTTCTGAAACAAATATTTGATATAGTTGCCATTCTCTCTCTTTCTCGTGATTCAAAAACCGCCTGGTTATAGCAGGTTTGCGGGGTCCAAAGTACATTTTTATTCTGGGATAGAGCGAGGCGTATAACGCAAGCCAACGTCCCTTGTTATTTCTCCTATTTTCCGTTGCGATAAATCACGAATGCCGACGGACGGACTAAGGAAGTAGGGCCAACGGAGGGGGATCTCGTTGCCGGACGCAAAACCAAAACCATAGCGGCGGAAGATGTCAACATTCCAGACAATTTATAGAAGGCAACGTTTTGCAAACCGAAAAAAAAAATTTGTTTTCACCTTTTTTAATATTATCGGATATTTCGATTCGCGTTACGGATATAAGTTTTAAAGAAAAAAAATTATATCGAGTAGTAGATTTTTTATAAAAGCGAAGATGTGTTCTAATGCGTGTAAGAATCGGTTTCTTAAGCAGATTCTCTGATCGTCGCGGGGGGGGCAAACAACTGCGCGAACAATTGGGTGATCGATTTCGTTGTAAAACGCGTTGGTCGTAGTGCAATTAGCGCGCCATACATCATGCGGATAACAAGGCATGGCGCCCCGAAGGCGTCGCACGCCTCTTGGACGAGCGGTAAAAAAAAAGGGAGAAGAGACAACGCGAACAACACAAAAGAGGGGAGGACAGCATACGGGGGCGAGGCGGTAGCGACGTGCCGCTCACCGTCTCTTCACGAACGACGCTTCTCAAGAACAACTCCCAACTTTTTCTCGGGGGCTAAGACGCCGAAAGGATGAACTCTCTTTTCTCTCTCTCGTATCCACGTTACTTCCAAATCGCTCCGTCTCCTTCCTTGATTTCTCTACTCCACTTCCTACTTCTCTCGGACGCGTCGTTGTTGCCAGAAAACCTGCATGCCATTCATCTTGAGACATTGGACGAAAATAACACGAATTTAAGAAGCTCACGCTCGTAAACAATAAAGGAAACGCGCGCCGCTGGTTATGTAATAGCGCCGTCCGAAGTGAAAAAACTCTTGTTTATGTTATGTCTCTCGGGTGTTTATTCCGGAGGAAAGCTCACTCAGTTATCGAACTTGATTATTAGTGTTGTTCTCTCGGCGCTGTATAAATAAAAATATCGACTCTGTCATTATTTTCTTACTAGCATATTCTTAATCGATTTCATAGGAAAGCAAACTGAAAAACATCATGTGACTCATCAAAACGCTATTCTATTTCCGAAGTGTCATTTTTATCATTATCTTTTTGCAAAATTGAAATTTATAAATTAATGTATAAATCGTCTATATATAAATTAACGATTAATAAATTCATGACATTAAATGTTTTATCATTTGATATTTGTAATTCAGATCGAACTGCATTTATGAACAAGTTCGAACTGTCTTCTGAGTCGCATATTATTTATGAAAAATATATAGATAAGAGAAAAGAAATCTGTGTGTGTGAGAAAATCATATATCAATAGATTGAAGGATACAAATATGAAAAACAAAAAAGAAGTGCGAGAAAATAATTTACGAGTAAAGAATACGGGGTTATAAGAATATACGTGTCAGAGCACGTAACTCGGAAGATCAAGAGAGAACTGGTGGAGTACACCTGGTGTGTTCTCATGAATTCGCCGCCGTACCTTCTCGCGCGCGCGCGCGCGTCCCTGCGTCCCTGCGGCCCTCCCTCCCTTTAACTTTACACATGTAGCTAACAACGTTCTGTGTTCGGCGCGTCTGCATCCTGCGCGGGGCGCTGTGTTGAGCTTGTTGGTTATGCTAATGACGTTCGCACGCGCGCATGTGGGCCGTAATATCGTGGTGGAAACTCATGCACGGGCACAATGCTGTCCCGATTTGTTACTATAAAAGTCACGAAGCGTGACGTAACGGCGCATTAAACACACATCGCGATGTCTCAATAAGTTACGCGATCTCAATTGTAGAGCGAAATATGATCTGACAATTGTGTTTCTGTTAACTAGATCTGTTGTTGGGATCTGCGTCAAAAATCGTTTTGTATTTTTTTCTTAATAAATTTGTTTGATGAGATGATTAATATTATAAATAGAAAAAATCGAAATATTTCAATGAATATTTAGCGTGTAGGACACGCAATACGTTTGTAAGATCGATAAATCTCAGACACAATTTATAGATAACTGCATGTTATGTAAAGTGAAAAATTAAATCACGTACATCATGTAAGATAATATCATTGATAATCACTTAAAAAAATGCCAAGATAATTTCCTATCCGACGTGTTCCCACGAATATTAAACACATTGGCAAATTGGCAAAATGCCTTTTTAATCGCCGTATGTAAAGTCCAACTATTTGAACAATGTCCAAGAGATCTCCAGCGTACTCTATCTATTATTAATTGAGTCGATTTGATACGGTAACGATCATTACGAAATACATTAGATGATTGTGTCCCGTAAGAGAATCAGCGTAATAAGTGGGCCGTAGGGAGTCGTAAGGAGATTCTCCACCGAGTCCTTTCTTCGATATATACGACCACCATTTCCGCACAATTGAGGGTGTTTCTGGTTACTTCATGCTTTTGTGTGAGTACGTATTATCTTTTCCTCTTTTCGCGCCGATCGATTTCTCGAAAAGAAATCTTTATCAAAAATAAGAAAAAAATATCTTTATCATTCCTCGTAATTTATTATCGATATACATTGCATTGACGTATTAAAATCAATCTTCGGTTCCGATTCGTTAAACCTCGATACATACCTACGATATTTCCGCGACGATTTATAAAAACTGTTTTACGGCGGTTCGACTCTTCTGCAAATTATTTACGGCATTAATCATCGTTAACAAAATCGATTATAATAATATAGAGAACACTGAAAATTCTCTAGACTCGCCAGCACATGGCAACAGAACAGATTGCACATATTAACGATCGACCCTATATATCAAGGCAATTACTTTCCAACTCTTCTGAAATACCGGAACGTATCGATCGGGTCGATCAATGAGCCAGGAGGAGCGTATGGTTGATGTGCGTGTGCGGTTATGTTAGAGGTCGGTTGTTGCAAGTTCGTCGGGCAGGCAGGATATCATCTACCATACATACATATACCTCTCGTTCCTTTCGTACAGGAGGGAGCGGCTGCGGAGCAGCATATAATTATCGGTACCGTAATGGCGACCATAAGTCATGGGCGCTTCTCTCCCTCGCCCGGTTCCTTCTCTTTCCTCCCTAAGCTGACTGCGGGTCAGCCTGCGGGTAGAGAACGAATGCGGATGAGAAATCGAGTCGATTGGATAAAGTCATCACGTCGCCTTCGCTCGGACGCAGGCCAACACACACTCCATTTTCTTTGAAAAAAATTTCCACCCTCGTAGGATCTCGGACGAATCTGGGAACGATTCAACAGAGATTTCTATTAATAGATGTGCGTTAGAAATGAAATATTAAACATGATACTTTATTTTGTCATATTAAAATGATAATTATCTTTAATATGGAATTAGCCTATTTGATATCTCATTTATACGGGAATATCTCTTTATAGATGAAATTAAAAATATCAGGAAATTAAGACTTTAATTAAAAAGTTTGGGGGAACACTTTTTATATTTTTTTTATAATTGTTTCTATTGTTTTGTACAAACTAAATTAATTTTATTAAATTATATATGTGTATATAGAGTTTTTGGATTTACATTAAATTAATCAATCGAAATTGATAATATATGAAGGATATATGAATTATTTTTGGTTTTGCAAAATCTGGTGTGTCTTGCATGTAATAATGGAAGTCACGAGGCCATGTTAGTAAAATCGCACTCTCCGTTCCTCGCTTAGTAAAAGGTCAGTCTCCGGGTGTCGAACAATGGCGGTCCCTTATATTGGTCGTCAGCGACAAACCCTCGATCCTAATGTCGACCCATACATATACTTCTTCATCCACGGGCATATGAGCGCCTTTCACGTTACCTGTCCCTAACTGGCCTGCTGTTGTGAGCCGGCCCTTCGACTGCCGGCTGACATTCTTGCGCCTCAAGGAGCCGAGACTTCATTTCAAACTCGATATCCTGGAATAAATGAAAGCGAAATAATAAAAATAAGAAGAGAAAAATGCAATTATATAAAATACATTTCCATATTTGAAAAATGTTACGGTTTAATAAATATTTTTTAACACATTTGATTTCGCGCATCGATCTCGCGTTTCTCTATAAAGCGTGTTCTCGCTATGGTTGCTTCGTAGTGGGTGTTCACGCTCCGATGCGAAAGTGGGGTGGTCAGAAAGGAAATGGGTAAAGCCGAGGTCGAGGTAGAATACCGGAAGGAGCGCCGAAGGAGGGGATGATTTCGAGCCGGAGGCGAATAAGAATTATGATTCGTCCGCGTCAGTGGAAATGAAAGGGATCGAGTCGCCTTTCCGGTGTTCTCGTATTTCCTCTCTTTGCACATCTTTCGTCCCTTCATCTCTTTCCTTTCGAGATCCCGTTCGATACCGTGTCATTCGTGTTAGTTAAGATAAGAATTCGATTCTAACACAAAAGTAAGATTTTGTTATAACAATATTTATTGATAATTTTCATCCGCGTGTCAAGAGATGGACGAATGTTTCTTTCTTATTATTTGTGCTTTCGTGCGAGGCGAGCAGTGCTTTCGACGTTGAGACAGCCGGGGGTTGTCCGAAGAGGGATGGAGGAACGACTAGTCAAGGGAAAGA
>NW_021849573.1:509520-520517 GCF_003651465.1 Formica exsecta | reverse complement strand
AAGAGCCTGCGACACGAAGAGAAGGGAGGAGGAGAGTTCGTCACGATGGGAGGTGGTTGGTTTCAAAGGGGATTTCTCTCGGGGTGGGGTGCGCTGACAGCTCGACGCTCTCGTCCGTTCCACGCTCGACGGGAGGATACGCTTCTCTGCACACATTCACGTACGCTTGTGTGCGCGCGTACACGCACGCGCGCGACGCTCGCGGAATTGGTTAGCGCGTGGTGGATATCCCAGCCGCGCTCTTTCTGTCCCTCTCTTGATTTTTTTTCCACTCTCTCGCTCTCTCTGGCTTTCTCTGTCGGTTCCTCCATTCTAGTCCCCTTCCCCCCGACACGCACGCACGCACGCACGTGAACACGCACACGACCACGCTCGCTTTTCTGTTCGCCGTTAGTCACGTTGTGTAGTTTCGTTTCTGTCTGTGCTTCTGCCGAGTCAGAAGAGCTCTGACACACGCCAACTCGCGCGGGTTGCATGGTGTGTATATTCGGAACAAACATTTACTGTCAGCTTGTAGCGATCGGAGTGCAAAGAAGCTTCGCGAGTCAACGGTGATAGTACGTCGAACAATGTTGTAATCGTTATCGAAAAGCACGATTGTATTCACGGCGATTCCCTCTTTCTGCGTCTCACGAAAGAGTCATGATAATTGATCTCGTGGATCGTGGACACGGATTATTATTTTTACATGGACGAGGAAAGTTGCGCAAAATTTCATGTATGAATGCCATCGAAGCGTACAATCAAGCGCATGTGTAACATCAAAACACGGTGAAACTGGCGAGCATTAAATCTCCACACACGCGTGTCACAAGTTCACGCGCGTCACAAGTTCACGCGCGCGATTCGATCTGCATTCAAGATCTTCAAGAAACTTGTTGAGAATTATAATTGTACGAGAGTCTGTATCTTTGAAAATACAAGTGCTTGATTATACGCACTGCATATGCAGTGGGAACGAAGAGAGAAATATACATTATAATTGATAATCTCGTTAAAGAATCACTTGGGCGAAAATGTCGCTTCTTATCCAACAAGCTGCGTCCTCTGATAGTCACGAATCGCCAACGATCGATCACAACTTGGCCTCCTGAACTGCTCGCTTTAATTTAGCATCGAACAGAGAGAGAGAGAGAGAGAGAGAGAGAGAGAGATCGCCAAGGATAGGAGGTTTCTTAAAAAGTTGGAGCACTTCCTAGATTTCGGTCGACAGCCACAGCCACGCCGTTCCAGAACACGATCGCCGTTACATCGGCGTGCTCACCGCGGGACTAATTAACGGGTCGTCATTACTGCATCGCGATGTGCGCGATATTGCCTAAACGCGGGCGCGAAAATTGCTCCGTTCTTGCCGGGCGATTCCTCGATCGCGATCCGAAAGCGTGACGCGAGAGGGACGCCGACAAATTGACACCTGTGTACACCTAATTGGCATCATTTGCACAGTCTGCCGACAGCCGGTTTTTCGCGGTTGACAACGCGACGCGACGCGCGCGTTGCTGATAAGGACGCTCTACGGCCACGACGACAACGACGACGCGTCCGGTGCGCGTAATTGCCGGCTTGCTTGTTATCGAGTCTCGCGCGCGCTGCTACTTGGTAATGTTAATTAGCCGATAGCTGGGCGCGAGGAGTTTTATCGCACGCGCGGGAGTATGCGCCGAGAGGCGGTGGTGAATGCGTAAGACGTGTGAATCGACGATATTAACTGACGAGGAATCTACACGAGGACGGATTATGTGGAGAAAGGTATGTCTGCTGTCTCACGCGCGCCAGCGAATTATTGGTGAAAGAAACCAGTATCGCAGAGTTACGAAAGGGATACTCTCCAAACTTGACTTGAGGCGACTCGACCGTTTGATAAGCTGCACTTCGATCTCTCTTCGACAACTGAAGGATCGATCGTTTAACCAGCAGCTTATCGATCAGTCGATGTATCAATACTTCTTCGTATTCTAAAGGCTTCTTTGGATAATCTATAAATCGCGGCAAAATTTAAGATAATTCTATTTATAGTTTTATATATCACATGTTTCAATATGTGTATTTTGATATATTATTATTATTTAAGCAATTTCTATTATTATTATGATTATTTAAACAAATTTTATTATTTAAAAAAATAATTGAATGTATATTCTTAAATTAAACACGTACTGTATAATTTGATTTGTATGTATTTTATGTGTTTAAAATATTCTCTCTATATTACATGACGCATAAAATTTATAAATAGAATTCTGTCTGAAATTTTGTGAACGAATTTTTTGACGAATTATAAACCGTCTAAAGAGGCTTTAAACCTCCAATTTTCAATCTCTCGACTTTCAACTTTGGAAGAAGTTGTCATATAATCGCTCTATACATTAGACGGTTTTAATTTCTATCTTTATTTAGAACGTGAAAATAAATGTAGGACTAAATGCGACACCCCCATATTATCACGGATTAAGATCTTGAAAACTCAGATGCCTCGGATCCGGAAACCGATTTCGTTAGTGGATGGCGGGAGAGCGCACAGGTAACTCGGTAGTAAGAGCATGACAGGTCGCTCGGTTACCTGAAGAGATAAGAAAGTCATCCCGTATAATGGTTGACCTGGTCCGGCTTTCCGGTTTTTCGTTTCGTCACGCATACGATCGCCGCATCGTTGCATCAGGGAACACGATGGCGATCGAAAGATAAAATATGCATGAATTTAGGTGGTCTTCTCGATTACGTTATGAATAAAAAAAAAAAAAAAAAAAAATTATCGACGTAGAGAAACACATTTTCAAGTGTCGCTAAATGGCTATTATTGTAACATGCTATACAATCACGTCGAACAATAAGAGACATTTTGATACGGTATCGGGACCCTAGGAATATTTAATGAGCCACAAGCCCTTCGATTTGACGAGGGTCACCGGTAAAGGATTAATCTTATCAAAAGATAATCGTCTTTCCTTGTAGTAAGAAAGGTTTATACGCGCGATTACGAGGAATTAGGTAATAGGATTATTTTTCTACATCGGTTTTCTCATATCAATACTATGCCGATTTCTGCACGTTATCATAACATGGGAGTATAATCGTGATTATTGATCTTGCTCTGTTAGCATTTTTAAAGAATTCTGTTTATCTGCATATTAATTTCTGCAAATCCAACCACTAAATTTACAATTTGTTATATCTGCTTTATTTTTCTAATCGGCATATATATATATATATTTATAATTTTTTATTTATTATTTGTCGAATTGAATTTATATCACACTTATAAAATGAGAATTATATATTTTTAATTTCGATTAAATAACTTGTCTTTACCGCAACTATTATACCAAATAGACCTTATTGACCGCTTTGAAAAATGTGCAGGGACGTTATTTTCTTTTTCGAATCGGGCTCCGTACATTTATCCTGTCTACCTTTCCAGATAGCAAGTATAAAACCCTGTATATAGTATAGAGGGATGATTCGCGGCACTGCGACGCGACGGGAACGAAAGACGCTTCGCTGCGTTTCTGATTTAGTGGCTGCGCAGGTATGAGGTTAGCGGCATGTAGTGTGAAAGAGAAGCTTGGTACAAGCGTGAAGAAGAGGGAAAAGCAAAAGGGGTAATCCCGTATGAACCAACGGTATCATACGGTCGAAAGCGATTGTACTCTATCTCATTTTTATTGCTCTTTCACTTAAGAGAGCGTATCGTTAATCAGATATCCTATAATTTTAAACAAGTACACAATAATGCAACAATTTTTAATAAAAAAAATCGCGGGCATTATTACTATAATTTAAAGACTAAGACTAAGAAAATGTTTCTGTAATTAATATAAACACTCCTTGTCGATGTAATTAATATAATTAATATAATTTCTAAAACGCGTGATTTACGTTTGCTTATAAGTTGTAACATAAGATAATAAAGTCGCGAAAACTTTACGTGATGTCTAAAGTATAATCTTGCGAATATAAAATTTTATATATTTATTTTTTATGCACTTTTATTGATTTAATTAAAATGTATAACAGAGTGTATTTTATATTATTAAAATAATATAATTATTCTCTGAAATAATATTACTGTTATATAATAGTACTCTTGTGATATAATCATGCTTTTAAAATTTAATAAATCTTTTCCCGTGATTTTTTTTTAATCTGCTCTTTCTTTGAGGTTTTTTTGCGGAAACGCATACATCAATGACGCGAATTAACGATGCTTGGGACGAAAGGGTTGGACAAGGGCGGCGCGTGGATCATTGAATTACTTCGGGTATGCGGAATGATAGACGTTCCGAGATACGAATGATGTTTCTAATGACGCCGTACGGTATTTTCAAGCGCGATAAATCACAGCGGCGGCTCGTAAACCATAAGGGAGTCGATATGTGTATCAATGTGGGCTGAAGCGCGGTGTGTGACGAGAAGGGGGTACGGAAACGGGAAGAGTCAGTGCCCACGCTAACATTATACCGCGGTATGAATGGAACGCTTTTGCGGAGGCTGCTGCCTTATAGAAGGTGGTTAGCGAAGATATTTATTGCCCTTTGAACGGTTATCGGCACGCGGTACAGCATTCCATTGTGAAAAATTGTCAGCGCTTTTACGGGCGCGAACCCGTATTCTTTTCGCTTCCCGTTTCTTTTTCAACCTCGAGGCGGGGGGATGAAATTCTATGGGATCGTATCGAAGATATATGATGAGTTTTGAATTTGCATGTTATATCTTCTCAAATAAAAAGATGTTTCAAAAATGAAAATATTGTTCGATCTAACTGAGGTATATATAGCTATATGTAGGTATATAGAAGAATTTAACAATGAATGTGAGAGAAATAATAATTTTGAACAATTTTTTCCATCCGTCAATGATTTGCAAATTATTTATTGATAATATTGGCTCGTCTAATTGCAAGATATCGCCGGCGTTTAAATTTCCATTTATTTTCAATTGCCATGCGAGAATCAAATTGCCCGGCACCATATATTGACCTTAGCCGCTCGGGGAACAGCGATTATCTCCCACGGTCTTCCGATTTAATTAAGCACAAGCTTCAGCTTCGCCCTTAACTTTCGATATTAGGCCCGTGGCGTATCTATCAGATCGGTCGAGCGAACCGACCCGAGCTCGCCCACGCTCGCGCAACACACGCACACATGCGTATATGCGTGCGTCTTCGCGATTCGGAGTAAATCGGTATCTCCGTTCTCCCAAACTCCCGGGTCCCGATGGGGTGAGCCACCCTTTGTTCGCGGCGTCGAATCTACCGGGCTTTCAGACTCCCCGCCATCCGGCAATCCTCCGTCGCTGAGCGTCGCGACGCTCCCTACCATCGTTCCCACCCTCCGTGCGTTTGTCCCTTCCCTTCTTGCCGCTCGCTCGAGGGTGTCTGCCACGGCCTTTGTGCTCTTGTCAACTTGTCAAACTACCCCTACCGTGAGCGACCCCCCGTTCCCGGTAGCATCCAATACCGTGTCCGTACCGCCGGCCCCTCTCTACACCTCCGGCCGAATCCTCGATCTCACCCTCTTAGGATGGCACCCCACCCGATGTCTCCTTTTTTCTCTTTCTTTCTCTCTCTCACTCTTTTTATTTCTCGCTTGCTTTTCTTTGCCTGCCGTTTGATTTTTGCGTTCGAGACATCGAGCTAAGAGCAGCTGCAATTTCCGCCTTTCAAGATATCTTTCACAGCAGTTTCGCTCGTAGACCGTTCATGATCCCTAGTTGGCAAATATTTTATAAAAATTTTTATTTCTATCTTTGAAATGTGCAAACGACATTTTTTTCAATTGTTGATGTAGGTTACTCGAGAACAATATTCTCTAGTACGGAAAAGTTTCAAGGTTTCCGAGTTTTATTATTAGTATGTTAATAGATACGATAGCTCTTATCTTCTACATATGATAATCGCGAGCGCTCTTACTAATATCCGGCCATTGCCATCGGTAATTACACACTTACGAAGATATACAGCATAATTCCAAAGTAAACTGATTATGCTTTCTATGCGGATGCATGGTATCTATATGTGATCAAGATTCGCGATAAATCGGCTTCTTATTTCCTAATTGCGCAATTTTTATGCACTTCTATTTTTATCTTATCATGTGGGGTATGCGCATACATATAGATGAAAGCAGACGTAGACGAAAACGCTTTCCTTGTAACGGATTATCATGACTATATCTCGCGATATTTATGCACCGACTGCAACAATTATAGCGTTATCTTGTATAATGTATAAACATAGATGTAAAACGATGTAATTTGTACGATGTTCGCAGTTTTTCTTTATTTTCGCTTGTCGCCAATTTTATCACATAACTCTCTTGTTCTATTCATTCAAGAAAATATTATTATCTATAATATCGCATAAAGAGAGAGAGAGAAAGAGATAGAGATGTTTAAAAATTCGATAATTATTATTTGGTTACAATAATTAAATAAGTAATGTTGTAACTCTCATTTTTCCAATTTGAAAGTTTATTAATTCCGTTTCGTTATCGCGCCGACGATTTTAATTCAAGAAAACGTCGCGCATTTTCTCGGCTCTCTCTCGCGACCGTAATATAAATTACCTCGAGATAATTTCAAAGTTGCGCCGACAGAACGTCGGGCGCGACGATGCCAAAATTTTTCAGTGGACGGGGTCGACTCCAGTGCCGCCTGTTTATTTTGACATTCCGACGTTCTCGCTGTATACGTGCCATATAGTTCATCTCCACGCTTTCGCCACCTCGTCTGATTTAAATTTGTATATCTATGCGTGTCATCTTAACTCGACACTCTCCTCGATTCTCTGGTAGCATCGTAAATTGCCTCGAGAGATAGTTAATTAAACGCGTTTTATTTTGTTCAAGAAAAATAACCAAGTTTACATAAATGTATAATGTTTATATTCTTTGTGTCTTTATTTTATTTTTTTACTTCCGTAGATTTCATTCCGATTATAATCCTATGTGTATATGTGTGTATAATGTACAAGCCACAATCGTTCAATACAATATAATTGCTCTATCTAACACGACGATCTGATAGTTATCGTTATATGCGCAAGATTTAAGATGTGTGTAGAAGACGCTGCCGAAATTTTTGACTCACCTTGTACAAGTTGTCTGCGTTGAGAGCAGAGGAGACATACGGTGAGCAAAACTTCAACCCAGGATGTGTTCGTGCAACGTCTTGAGCGAGCGAGTGTGTTGGTTGATTTATAGGGTGACGTCAAAACTTTGTACTTTCCGCCGTGTCTCGGCGGCCTTATAGATACCCCCTCACGCTCGCGACGAAATAAAGGCACGGCCACGTAATTTCGAGTTCGTTGTCGCCATTGTTCGAAATGTGTAAAGGTACGCGTCATCTTTTTGTCTCTAGGATAATTTATGGTGCCAAAAGATTATGATTTTTAATGATTCTGAGAATCATCAAACCTTTCCACGGCGGCGAATCAAACTTCGAATTTATTACTTTCTCTCTTTTCTGATACAGTATAATACGTAAACTTTAAAACCGTTATGACAAAGGGTTCCCTTGGTGTTATATAGCCACGTGCAGCTCTCGTCTCATCGGTCACCCACATATGCGTAAATTATGAATTATCCGAGTGTCTACCCTTTCTACATTGTCCCTCCGGAAAGTAACTAGTTTGGATCGTGAATCTTGATTATCTAATTTAAATCACGGGAAAGTGCATTACGATGAGTGAAAATGGTCGATATAATAAAATAAATTGCGACGTCAAACACAAAATTTTTTTTTTTACGACGTTATAAATATTTTTATTATATATTAATCTTTTTGTATACAAGACCTTTTGATCCCTTAAAAAAAATAACTGTAAAATTATATTGAATTTAAACAATTGAATAATATAAGGATCAAATGGATTTCTTCGTTCACGCAATAATCTATCACATACATATTTAACTTTTTGGATTTAATATAGTTTTATAATTATTTTTTAAAGAGAAAATCGATTAAGATAAATCAACCTAGATAAATATGTATTTGTATCTGTACAGCTGAAATTATAACATGTAATAGTAACGAAATTAATTTAGGTTAAATATCTTCCGCGTTTATATATAGATACATGATGTGCGCAAGATGTTTTACTTGGAAATTTAATTTAGTTTCGTCATATACGCGGACACATAGTTATCTACGGGTACATTTCGCACGGTGAAACTTTCACGATTCTTTTAAAAAACTTCCACCACCTTGCGATACCATCTGGCCGCGAGATAATTCAGCTTCCATTAATCTTTCCGTTAATTAAATGAAATCTGGAATGATTAACCCTTGACCCATCGCACCTCAAATCAAGAGCAACACTAGTAGGATCCAGAATGACACTCCTTACGGTCGATGATATCGCGGTAATAGTCTACTTTTATTCGGTGAACCGTTAATGATGTCGTTTCTAGTTTGCGGTAAAAACCAGGTCACAAAACGACTTGGACCAAGATCAACTTTCGTCCGCCGAAATTGAGTATAATACTTTTAACGTGTCCCTTCTGATGATGACATTATTAGAGGTCACGACTTACATATGAAGGAAATCTCGAAAATAAAGGATGTGGTGTGTGTTTGTCATTAACGCACTAGAATTACAGAGCGATTGACCGTCGTCCCTTTTAGACGAGCTTGCAATTTCCGGCCTAAAAGAAAAGAGAAATCGTTCTAAATTCCGATGAGAGAAACGTTTGCATTTGAAAAAATGTGAAAGTTGCGAAATTCTAGAGCGCTTGTGTCGAGACCCTTCTGGGCTTCCAGCTGAAATTGCCTAGGTAGATTGAACGTCTATAGGCCTTGATAGAAAGCCGCAGAGGGTATCGAGTATCCCGCGGGGAAGAAGTCACGCAAAATTGCGAAGATATATTTTACGCAATTTGGTCATGCTCCAATTTATTTCCTTTTTATATCGCTTCTCGTAACGTGTTTTATCAATTGACTGATAAAATTAAACAAGTAGGAATTTTCGATTTTTATTTAAATATCCAATATTAGTCGATACTATTAATATTAATATAGTTTGCTATTAATATTAATATACTATTAAAATATTATTATAATTAAAAAATTACTATTAATATTATTATATAATTTAATATAATTCATATTCCAGATTTTTTCGCATTCTCTTTCGTTCACTGATCTTGCAATTATGGTAAATAATTTCGTAAGAAATTATTACACAATATCTTTTTAGAGAGTTTTAAAAGTATTCAAAAGCTTTCTCACGATAATTAATTTTAGTCTGTTTTACAAATAGCTATTAATATTGACAGTTGCATATACATTCATGAATGAATTTATATTCTCCCGCTTATAATAATAATTAGCTATTAGTTTTTAAGAGAGCATATAACTTACATGCTTTTAATAGGTTAATAAATTCCGCGTAATTAAAACAGCACTGTATGTTAAACACGGAAACCAAGTTATCAAAGCTCGTTTATCACGCCACCTCTTGCATTCTTAAATTGCTTGCTTGTGTGTGTACGCATATGAAGATACGTAACTTTACAATATAGATGTAATTAATACAAAGTCTCACATGAATGGCACATATTGGAGTATGTACAAATTAAAATTTCAACAGACAATATTTACTATATTGCAGAAAATTATATATATATATATATATATATGTTTAATGATAATATTAAAAATTAGATATATACGGAGAGACTACGTCATAACGGAAAACTTGGCTAAATTGAAATCAAATTTTAAATTCACTGGAGAGAGATATGTGGTAAGCGCGTGATGCCAGGTACGCCCTGTATGTGACGGCACGCATCGATCCACTGATATATAGATTGAATATATGATTCTTCGCGTTTAAGTTCTCCGCGTCCTAAATTCCACGCTTCAGGGCTTTTCTTCCGCGGCGGCGCTTATCTTACGCGCCATCGAAGTACCTCTTATAATTTTCACATGACGTTAAAGCCGCCGCTAACGGTAAGTCGCATTTAGCGTCCGGAAGTTCCTGATCTTAAGCGAGGGATTACAAGATACTTAGCTCTCCGCTGCACGGCATTACCGTTGCACAGCGACGGCAGATTGTACCTGAAATTCTTCTCCAACTTTGATTCTAACCAACGTGGTTACCACGGATTCTCGCGCCTTATTTTTCAACGCGGCGATATATATTTTTTATTTTTTTACAGAAAAAATATAATGTGTATAGATATACGTTATCGTTAACTACGTTAATATTATTATATAATGCGCAATTAATGTCAAATAAATTACTTTGATAATACATCCAAAGTAAAACGGCAAAACACGTTTAATGTATCTATTTATACAATACAGTACACGCTAGTGAACAACAAACGTCGGAAAAAATTATCTGCGGTGTTCACAGGTGACAGTTTTAATCCGCACATCGCGCTATCTTTCGCTTTAAACCGGGAATGGTTCGCCCAGAAAAATGCGTACATATTTCTGTTTATTAAATATTTCGGCGTATTGAAGTTACGGATAACGCCAACGAGATTTTTCAGCCGTTGAAGTAATATAAATGCTTCTATAATTTCTGCATTGTACTTTCACAAAAAACTCGAAAGGATAGATCAAGCCAAGTTTTCACTCGCGTAAAACGATGTTTCTCTTTCTCTCTCTCTCTCTCTCTCTTTCTCCATCGCCTCGTTGAGTGAGATGAAAAAAAAAATAAAAGAAGAGGACGGACACTCCCGACTTACAGATCATCTTGCACAGATGTACTCGTTATATCTATGTACTGCAGTCAGTTAACTGTTATCATTAAGAGGAATTATGGCGGCGTTGAGCGGTATGGATGTAAAGAGCCCCTTTACTCTCGATGAACTTGGATAAGCCAGAGATAGATGGATTTCATTTGAAAAGCATGCATTCGGGTTTTTTGAGATGCCTACTTTCTTATCCTCTTATTAAAGTGTAATCTTTTTACATTGCATCTAATTAGAAAGGCAACATGCAGTTCTCATTTGCATTTGAGAGAAATTAATAAAACCAGTATATATATA
>NW_021849573.1:503133-509489 GCF_003651465.1 Formica exsecta | reverse complement strand
TATAATATACTGCGTTGACGATAATTAAATCATCATTATTTTAACGACTCGAGAAAAAATGATATAATAACCAGATGTAAATACACATAATTAGTTATGAAAAGATCCGATAAGAAAACATAAATATATGAGATATTAATTAATTAATATCTCATATATTTATATTTTCTTTTAATTTACTTACTTAATTTTTTATATGTACGGGGATCATATCAGCTGACAGCTGGCACTTCGTTCTTTGTTGTAATTAGCGTGTTTTTCCATTGTCGCTCATAATTTAATTAAAATTACACAATAAAAATTATTATTATTAGTTTATCACATTAAGATTTAGGAAAGTTGATTGAGAGAATCTTTTTTGAGTAACGCTATCACATCATAATTTTTCGTCATTCATGGGAGTTTGAATAGTATAACATTTACATCGCACACGTGCGGTCTTACATACGCATATAGATAGCCATTATACGGTATTAAGTGGCAGTTATACGGTCAGGTTCTTATCGAAGAGTCTCGTAATTCGAGAGAGAAAGCTCACGTAATACCCGTTCGCACTCCATTCGCAATCCGGGCGTGCGGCACCATCCTCCTCGATCTTGCATTCAGCTGACGTTATCGGTGTTGCGGATGGATCGTGCGCCCGCCGCGCCGGTAGACGGGGAGAACGACGGCGTAAGCGATCGGCCGGCTTTTCAGTGGCCTTGCAAACTGGTTCCCTGCAGCCCGACTCGATTATGCTAATCGCACATGCGTGTCGACTGATCTGCTCGCACACACGGCGCGCGTGGCTCGTGTATTTATCGGTTGCACCGTCCTTACACGCACGCACACACAACACGCGGAAGCGCACATACGTACGCATACATACTCGCGGTCAACGTTACAAGAATCAGGATACCGATACCGTCCGAATATATATGTATTTGTATGTATCTATGCGCGTGTGTGCGCTGGAATTCTTGATCGCGAACACCCTTTAATGCCACCACGACCTCCCGCCAACTGGACATTTTCTAATGCGCGTAACGGTATCTTCAAGGTGCTGCCGCTGCGTTTCTTGCTAAATCTAGCGTGGTCATTTGTTGGCATATATGTCCTTGCTCTTTCTCTTCCACGATTTCTTTTATTATTCGGTAATATTTTTAGCGCAGAGCATTATTTAATTTTTACATGTTTAATTTTTAGAACAAATACTTATTAAAAAGATGACTCATTGATTTATCAAGTTTAATTTTAATATAAGATTGATTTTAATATAAGATTTTGTATTTGAAGAGAGTGAAGCTTTTAATTGCACTCTTGATGTAATTAATAGCAAATTAATATCGCATGTTAAAACAATATAAAAATGAAATGTCGACCACATCTAATAATTATATCGTTCTTTCATCCTTGTTATATATGTAATTTTCAACATTATTAAAAGTCGTGATATATGTATAATAACGCGTTAAAATGTAAATTCATTGTACAATGGTCCAGCAATTCAGACAGGTTTAATGCCCGAGAACTTCCGCCAGGCGAATAAATCATACATATAGCAATATCGAATTCATATATAACAAATTATAGTATAATATGGAAGTTGAAAAAATATTGTCATCCTGTTTTTATATAGGATGGATTATTTTACGTAATAGTCTATCTCGTGATATCTCATGAATATGCATCAATATCAGTTTAAAATCGCCTTACAATTAATCGCCTCTTTTTTTTACGAGCCATCTCGTTCGAAATTATATGTTGCATGTAATGATAGTTATTAGCGTATCCGCTTTTCGCGCCCATCTTTTGTAATTGCATGTGTGGGTATGGGGGAACATATTATAAAAGTAGTCGGTTATCTCACATTAACATCTTATTCGTAAAATGTGAAAGATAGTCATATAAGTTCCGTTATTATATATTGAAGATGATCCTAAAGTGAATCAAAACGTTCATGTATCATTATTTTAATTTTATATTGAGTAGACTAATTACGACGTAAATTCGCGTCTGGATTTTATTTGCCTTTTATGTTTGTGTGCTTATATTGAAAGATAGTAGTTGCATTATTTGAAGCATAAAATATATAAATCAGTCTAATCTTAATGATTTATAACAGTGGCTATTGTTAATAATATATTATTAATTGGCTGTTACATTATATTTCCCTAATCTTATATTATATAAATCACTTTTATATATTTTGATCTTTATTTATTTTTTTTTGTATTTCAAACTATCGTTCTACCTGAAAGTGAATATATTAATAGTTAGCGATTTAAATGCACTACGTGTTATATAGTGCAAGGTCAGGAGCTCGTAACTTTTTAATATAACGCTACTGCTGTACGCGGCATCAGAAGAGCGTTCAGTTTATCACGTGCTTAGTTTACGACTGTTTTACGAGGCGCGAACGACCGACACGAGCTACGAGTTCCATAACCGTCAAATCCAAGTGCCATTTATGACTGAATCTTTAGGGATACAGCTGTCTACAACACGACATCGTTTATTTGAACTGGCTGTTTTATCTACATCAACCGGTGACATAGATCTCTCGACATATTTTTTCGTTATTTTCCCCATACTTTTCTATACCTTAAAGAAAATCATTAGGAATAGGTATCACATCCTATATTAATTTTTATTTGATTAACAATATTTATTTATTATTATAAAAAAATGCCAATCTCTTCACTTTTTTTCATTTCATATATAAACCGATTCTCGCTTTTTTTTATAATTAGGTAATTCTTTTCATTTCTCAGAGTTGGAAGAGTGATGTAACAGAAATAATGTGCGTCTTCCGGGATGAGAGCGCCTGACGTAAAATATAGTTGGCGCCTCAACCGTTTTCGACAGATTGAAGTATAATAGTAGATAAGGGATTGCGAGACAAAGAAACTCCTATCCAGAGGCCATTTTGCTAACTAGAGGCCATCGTAGCTATATGACGTCACTTCCATATCCAACCATGGCGTCACATGACGCTCCACCCTGTTTTCAATCACCTTGGACTCGAACCCACCCAGCTGTCAGACACGCTCCACCCCGTTTTTTCCTCTTCTTCCGTGCTATCACCATCGCCATCTGCCGGTAATATTATGCACTTCTTAGACCCTTAAATAGTTAGTTGGTCTGTGATCTTTCCGATTGATGTCACTACCAAACGAAGCTTAAATACTTATAGGTTAGGTTATAAATAACTTGGGCAATTAATGTATCGTATTGCATTCGGCAGGAAGAACACTTGTTCTACTAGTGACATATACGATATTGTCTCTCTTTCTTTACGTTATTTTAATTTAAAGAAATTGATATATTTCTCAACACAGTTGGAGAAATCAACCCTTGACGATACTCGCACACTTCGCAGTAATTGAATTAAAAAATGCCGTGGAGAGTGCGAAGCTGCGAAAAGTACGCATCAGCGAGATCCAGATACTTGCACTTCAGATGAGAATACATAAAGGGGAATTTACGGAGCGGGAATTGAGTTCAAATCCTGCGAGAGGTTGAATTTATACGCGGGGGATGTAAGGGAAGGGAGGTGGGGATGGGAGATGGGGGCAGCGAGCGCGTGGAATCGCTATCGGCGGCCATTCATCAATCCGTGGAATCAATACGCTGGAATTAATGAAAGCGCCGCGCGAACAGCAAGCTAGCGGCCGGAATGTTAATCGCGATCGTCCCGCGTCCGACCCGTTCTCGTGTACAGCAAACTCCCAAGGGCCGCGCCTCTCACCCCTTCTTTGTCACACCCTTCACTCTTCACACCCGCTGCGCCAACCCGTTGCACATTTGAGCCCGCTCCTAACCCCGTGTCTAGCGCCACCCACACTGTCATACCACCCGCAACAATGCCGTATGTATATCTCTCCACGTGTATATTTTTATGTATCCTTCTGGCGCGAAACAAATTTTTCGAATTATTTATAAAAAACGAATATATTTTATCATTTTTTCATTAATCATTTACTGACACTTTAAAGCTTATATTGCCTTTTACATATAACAAAGTTTGTACAAATAGTATGCAATTTTAAAGATTCTTCTTAATTAGAAGTTTTAATTAATTTTTATTTATATATATATATATATACATATACTTAGACAAAATTTAAACCAAGAAATTATTAAAATTAGAAAGATTTAGAAATTATTAACATTAAAAAATTGAAAAAATTAATAATCTTCATTCGAAAATGTTGTTGTGCATCTTTGATACATCAAATACAGTCGGTAGAGAAGATTTCGATCCGGAATCGGCAGATCGACTTCTTCTCTTTGAAGGGAGAGCCCTTCCAGCTTCAGTCGATAAGGAATCAATTGATATGGATCATAATCTTTAACTTCTGTATATATTCAGAGAAGTAGAACTATAGATTATTAGTTGCTATATTTATTAATTATTTGTGTAACTTTAGTATTATTAATTTACTACGCTTTCTCTGCTAAGGAGAGTATAATTTTATATTCAATTCAATCATATGTTTATATCTACTGCTTTTTTTTATGCCTGCGTTTTACAATTTAGTACTATTTCATGTAATTTCTAAATGAGAATGGATGCAACGATTTTTTTTTCACACAGAATTCTGAAACAATTTATAGTATAGATAATATGTGAAATACAAAACATTTCGATAATTATGTTTTTATATATACATATATATGCGTATACTACATGAAGCTATGTAAAAATGAAGATTTTGTTATATTTTTTATGCCAAGAAATATATTTTGAATATTTGATTTGTTTTATAATCAGTTTAAATAAGGAGATTTAACAGGGAAAATAAAACGCGCGATTGCCAATTATATACCGATCTTTATCTTTTTATGAAATATTTCTGTTGCACTTATAAGTTAGTTAATACTGAACACATTGAGTTAAATATGAGTAATTTGCGTCCGTCCTACTAATTTCACACAACACATATATCGGTAGCTTCACAAGGCTTCCGAAAAAGAGATTGATGCGAGGGGAAGATTTTGGTGGGAAGTGGCCATGCTGCCTAATGGATAGAAATTTTTCCAAATTTAACGATCGCTTAGCCCGCCCACACAGAACACTGTAATAAGTTTGGCGTCTGTGCGATGGCCGTCACCGTGACGAGCACATGTGTAACTCGCCTTCTGTCATTCAGAGAGCTAAAATCTGCTTTCAGTTCATTCAGTTCGCTTGACAAAGATCATGCAAAGTGAGCTTTTGGTTGCGTTCGTGATGCTATATGTTTAGATATCGTGGAATCTCCAAGATATATCGTTGTAATGTTATCACTTATTATCATTTTTATCTAATTTCTCTAACGATAATAAAGTTTATTTTCTAATATTAGAATACAGATTTATATATACATCTTATCCGAAATTATTGCTAATGATATATTGTGCAATTTATTTATGATTATTACAATACTGTTAACACTACGTCTTATTATTTAATATTTTATCTGTATTCTTCTTATTGTTAGTAGTAGTAAGAATTTAATATTATTTTCGATATAATTGTTATTTTTAAGTAAAGTACTTCATATTGTGCGAAATATATATGATATACGTATGCAAAGCGTGCTTAATTTAATGTTGCAATATTGTAGTATAATGTGACACGTGGCTTTTTTCTTTGTGTTACAGGTGCGGCGTAACTTCGATTGTAGGGTGGACAGAGGAACGAAACGGGTCTGGAGTGGCTTGGCGCTTTGAACGAAGGTGTCACACCAGGGTAGACGAAGAACTTTGATTACATCTTCCGCCACCATCTCGTATACGCCGTATACTCTCCCTTCTCTTTGCTAATTAAAGGTTCTGTAGTGCTCCAGTTTATAATTTTATCGGTAGTGAGCTCAGTGTGATAAAAAGTTAAATGATGTACACATGTGATCCACGATAATGATAATTTGATATATATATATATGTATATATATATATGTATATATATATATATATATATACGTGTGCTTGTGCTATCCAAGAGTGCGTGAAATGAGAAGAATTGAGTGAGAAAAAAAGTAAAAGATTCGCGAAGAGAAATGCAATTTCGAAGTGATAAATCTGTATCTATGTAAAGACGTGTGTTAGTGTGTCCGCACGCAAGAGTACAAAACAAAATAAATATACATACGAAGAGAAAAAGAGAGAGAGAAGAAAAATCATATAAATCAGCCGAGGATAACCAAAGGAAAGCCCGTCAGCAACGTAGAGAAGTGACATTAGCAGGTGAGACAGGTGGGACAGTAGCATGAGTTCGTACTTTGCGAATTCGTACATCCCGGACCTGCGAAATGGCGGGGTGGAACACCCGCATCAGCATCAGCAGCACTACGGTGCGGCCGTACAGGTACCTCAGCAGACACAGTCGGTTCAGC
>NW_021849573.1:502667-502840 GCF_003651465.1 Formica exsecta | reverse complement strand
TCAGCAGCAGTCCCAGCAAGCCGGTGATCCCTGCGACCCGAGTTTGTTACGTCAAGGAGTATCCGCCCATCATTATGGAACTACGGGAGGTCAACAGGACATGCCTTATCCGAGGTTTCCCCCGTACAATCGGATCGACATGCGGAACGCGGCCTATTATCAGCATCAGCAGG
>NW_021849573.1:501686-502460 GCF_003651465.1 Formica exsecta | reverse complement strand
AGGAACACGGAAGTATGGACGGTATGGCTGGTTACAGGTCGACGTCCCCGAATCCTGCTATGGGTCACATGGGACACACGTCAACTCCCAACGGACATCCGTCCACCCCCATCGTCTACGCCAGTTGCAAACTTCAGGCGGCTGCTGTCGATCATCAGGGCAGCGTTCTCGACGGACCGGATAGTCCGCCTCTCGTCGAATCGCAGATGCATCATCAAATGCACAGTCAGCATCCGCATATGCAGACGCAACAGTCACAGCATCCGCAGCAGCAATCGCAGCATCAGCATTTACAAGCGCAACAACAACATATGATGTATCAACAGCAGCAGCAATCTCAAACCACGTCGCAACAGGGACAAACCGGAATGCATCCGCAACAGCAAGCTCAACAGCAAGCTCAACAGCATCAAGGTGTCGTTGCGTCGTCGCTCAGTCAACAACAGCAAGGTGCGCCTCAGGCTGCGGCAAGCACGAACTTACCAAGCCCATTGTACCCTTGGATGAGAAGTCAATTTGGTAAGTCTAACATTTTTATAAAATATACAATGACACGATGGAATTTTATTTTTACTTTATTAAACTTCCACTGAAATTTATTAAAATGTTGAATATTTTTATTTAAATGTTAGAGTTAACAATAAAATAATTTTAATACTACAAGTCTTTTAAAAATAAACACATAACAATAAATACGCTCTGTGTTATATTCGGCCTGTTACGTTTGAAATATAGCATCCTGTATATATATATATATATATATATATATACAGG
>NW_021849573.1:488287-501293 GCF_003651465.1 Formica exsecta | reverse complement strand
ATATATATATATATACAATTTGTTATAGCATGTGTAATATTTCGACAACGTATTATCAATAATAACGTGGTATTCGGCCTTGGCGGCGTAAACATTAGAGTGTTTATTGTTTATGTGCCTTGACTCTACTATCATTCGCGCGGCGACACTCGAGTAGGAAAGTCGTGCGAGACGCTTCGTCAAATTCCAGCCCTCTCTCTCTCTCACAATTACATAATATACACACTTAATTTCAATAAAATATATCAAAATTTATTTTTTTTAAAGTGTTTTTTATGCGGCATTTGCTTCTGTTAAATGCATAACTGCATAACGCAGAAGAGTAGAATAAAGGTTTCATTCGATGCGTGACCGAAGGAGGTCTTATAAAGAGCTAAGGCTTTTCAGGTAGCGGGTGGTCGACTTTTGAATTTATGCAACGCCGCACAAAACTAGACCAAATTCGTACGGCAACCGGTTCAGAATTGGCACAATGTCTCTAGATACATCGCGAGCCGAGTTATTTATTGCGCTGGCTTTTTGAGCTTGTCTACTGATTTCCGCTCGTTTATCAGGTCACAATAAGCATTATCTTTTTTTTTCTACGCGTCGTCATTGCCGCTTGAGATCACAAAAGTCAACGTGTATCCGTTTTTATTTGTAACATAATTTATTTTTATTCATAGCTTATCTCATCGATTCATTTCTGTATGAAACAGAAAAGTCGTAACTTATAAAAACTATTTATAAAAAATTTCTTATAAATATACATAGAGCGAGATGTCTCTTATATAAATACAATTTATAAGAAATAGGAGTTAGTTTTAATATTTGATCCTATTAACACATATGCATAAACATATCTTTAATTATTTTCTTGTTTTTGAGACATAACTTATAAATGCAATTTTACATAAAAAATTAATTACATTAAAAATTTAATCGCTTTTAAAAATGTAATTATATTTAAAAATGCACTTCATCGAGGCATTCATTCGATACCTTTACGTTGTACCTTTTTGTCGTCACGATGTTCGATATATTATTAGGCAGCAAATTTAATATTTTTTTTTTATATCAGAATTATTTTAGAATTATTATACGTTTCTCGTTTCACGCGTGCGTCAATATACAGAGATTTGTACAATTAAATAATGTACTAGCTTTGATTTTGAAACACACAAATTGTTCATAATTGGTTTTTGAGAATAGTTTGACAAATCTTTCAGCGTATTTTCATGGTACTCAACACTTTTAGGACTATTCATAGTGATAATGATGAAGTGACAATAGGGTTACACCGCCACTTAAGTAAAAAATGTCAGATGTAGACAGTTGTAAACAAGTTGTGGAATCCTGCTGATTCTTCACCTCTCGTTTCCTCATTGATTGATGGTTTCCAATACTGGAAAAGCGATGTCTTTATATTACCTAATCCAGCAAGGTTGTTCCCGCCTGAGAAGAAACTATGGTGAACCACTCTTATTTTTTTTCTTGCTATTCAGTCGCTCGTGGTTTCTCGTAGAAGCAGTTTCTTTCTGTATCTTTGAGTATGGATTAAGTACAGATCAAGCATTCGAAATTCGTAATAAATTTTTCAACATGAGATTAAGTGTAATCATATTTTTAAAGGTGATGAAGTTTTTAATGTGTGATTAATTTTTATGTATGTGATTACGTTTACGAATTATGTTTCAAAAACAAGAAAGTCATTAAAGGTATATGTACATGTGTCAACACGATCAGATATTTAAACTGACTCGATTAAGCTGATTATATTTCTTAGTTTTATTAATTACTACTTTTCTGTTTTACACGTATTTTTGGAGCGTGCGTTGGAAAATCGGATTAATTAAGCATTATTTGTGTTATTGAGAAAAATGATATAATATTAATTAAGAAAAAATATTAAAAATTAATTATTGATATTTTATCTTTCGAAAATTTTTCCATTATAATTATTATTTTTTATTTGTTTAAAATCTTTTATATTCGATCTTTTTATTCGCAAGTATATATTTTGTTCTGTCAATGATTGCTCGTACCATCTTTCGGTTTAGTTCAGAAGCTTATCCCAAGTATCTGCTCCAGGATAGGCCGATAAACAGTACGGTTATGACGATGCCGTGGCTCGAAGTTTACTACCAGTTAAACGAAGAAACAGGTCCGAGTCCCTGAATATGCTCACAGATGTCGGCACGTTTAAGAATGCTCCGTGTTTTGTTCTCTTATCTTATTGTTATAAAATTAATTTTGCCATTTTCAAGATTTTTTTACATGCTTTTAAAATTTCCTTTATGTGTTTTGTTATTTTTAAATTTTAACATGGAATTAATATTTTAGAAGTGTTGAGAATCATGGGAGAGACAGTAGAATAAATATTTTTATATATTTAATTAAAATCACATGTTTTTTGTATAAAAAGCAATCTGAGCTAAACATACTATAATTAGATATTCATGAATTATGCATAGTTTATTTTATAAACGCAAGTGCCGTTGAAACATTTATTTAGCGAAATCATCTAAATTTTTTGGCATCTTCTATAAAACGTGTTACACAAGCTAAGAAATTATAATATAGGTAGTAAGTTATATCAGAAAGTGTAAAATGACGAATGTGTGTCTGTGCATGGATTCTTGCTTACGTTAGTGCCAAAGATCTCGAAACATTGTTGCGAGTACATATTGCACGATAGGAATTTTCTTCATTTTGTTGTATTTTTGCATCAGAGTTTTGCTAGAATTATTTTACAGAGAAAATTATAACAACTCAGTTTAATGATTTTTTAAAGCTTTTTTTAAATAGAAAAACAATTGTACAAAAATATTACTATATGTAAATTTTTGTTAAAATTCGAAAATTTCTTTATACATATTCTTTTCATCTTAAAACAACGATCGTGATACTTTGTAACGTTAAGCATTCCGGTTCCAAGTGTTGTCCCAAGGAAAAAGAGATCGAGCATCGATACCGGCGATGCTTTTAATACATGAGATAATTGCAATCCTCTGTGCGAAAAGATTTATGACATCCTCGCTCTTTCTCTCCTGCCTTCGTGTATTCTCAATCGGCAAATAAGCATGTCGTGACACAGTTATGTACGTGTAAAACTTCCGTTACTGCACGCTTGTATTCTGAGACAAAGTTTAGAAAATAAATATTGCAAATAAATTGGCGCAACACGCAACATATGTTATTGGCAAAAGATAGTAAGAAAATCCAATTAAATTAACAGTTTTTCTAATGTCATAAAACATCTCTTGTGTTTTCTTACACACTTTATTATTAATAATAAAAAAATATAATTAATATTGAATTTATATCAAATAGGATTTATTAATATCAAGTTGCGAACAAAAATATTTTATATATAAATATACACACAGACAAGTTCAAAATCATGTAAAAATATTTCATAAAGTGTGATTAAAGAACAAATAATATTTAATGCACGTTTAATCAAGTATATATAAAGTTTGTAGTCATTTGGAAAACGAATTAGCAGATTCAGATAGAGCATGTCGGACAAAAAGGCAATCTGAATATGAAATGCATTTTATTATAATCTAACTAGCCGTTCACGAGATTGGTGGCCATAATGATGGCGGCTTCGTGAGATATTCGAAAAGCGATGGAGTTCAAAAGGGGCAGGAAAGGAGGAGCTAAAAAAAAGTAGAAGACAAGAAAACATGTGCATGTGTGTGTATGTGCGTTCACGCACGTACAAGTATATGTTTGTGTTTGTACGAGACGGAGAGGCGGGTAGGAGGAGGTGGAAGGGACGGATGATGATGATGAATGAATCCACAGAAATCCTGGGACCGTTTGCTTTTGGAGCTCCGCCATGGAGGCAATTGTGAACGATATGGAGGTCGTGGTTTAATTTTCTATTCGATGTCTGGCTAAAATTCAAGCTCCCGGAAAATAAAATTATCTTTATTTTATCGATTTAATTTATTCGTGTTCATTTAATACTTAATAATTATAATTCTGGTTTTTCTCTAAAGTAAAATTTTCTCCATTTCTTACGATTTGATCTTGAGTTTTACGAGACGGCCATACTGTTCTTATCTGGAGAAGCAGGTGCGAGAAAAAGTAAATTTTAATGTTCCAAGTGATACCCCCGTAAGGATGCATATGTCGCGGCGAGCCATTCTCGCTGCTCATTATCTCGACCTTCTACCTCGGGGCTCTTTCAGACTCCGTCTTCTTGTCCGACTGTCTGCTCGTCTGTCTGGAAGACGAAAAAAAAGCAAGGAAGGAAGGAAAACCGCCTATTAGATATTCTGATTTCTCTCGTTGGGAATTTCTAAATTCCTTCTATGAATGTTAGCGGACGGAAAGGAAAACTTTTCTTTTTCGCTGACTTTTGTAAATTCAATCTCAATTCGATCGAGATATTCGAATTGTGCTACATTACATCGATGTTAAAATTATACTGATTGTGAATAAATAAATGCACATCTAGATGCAAGGTAAAATATATATATTGAATATCAACGCTTAGATTTATTGTAGATTGACTTAAAATCCATAATTAGAACAGTTTTTTATTATTTTTTTTTTATTATTATATTGCACTAATTTATAGAAATTATTAAGAATATACTTTCTCTTTTTTTTTACATTATATTTGATTTTACAATACTTCAAAATAGTATTTTTCGTATAAAAAAAAAATTGAAAAACTGCAATATAACGAACGAGATTTTAAATGCCGGCTTTGTGCATCTCTCTGAGAATTTATCCAAGAAAATATTTAGACGAGATCTATAAGGATCTCGCGCAATTAATATGGATGTCTGTCAACGGCGTAAATATAATCCAAGGCTCATACCGCGAGCGAATGATAAAATTAATGGGTACATCTGGGGTATCTAATCGAAGAGCGTTTCAAGGTCTGGTCTCTTACGGTGCCCACGTAAAGCTTAGCTTAATTGGGCAGCGAGTGGTGGCCGCACCTTATTAGCGGGTTACAACATCCGGCTAGCTGTTAATCTGAAAAGTCCTGCGTGTATCCTGCGGCGGGCCTGAAAGACCAGTCTTGGTATAAGAGGGAAGGGAAGTGGAGATGCGGAGCAACTAGCCTATAATAAGCCGCATGGTTGTGTACGTTCTGTTCTGTTTCGTTCCTTCATGCTGCGCCAGTGAAGGCAGACCCATAAATCTCCCGGGCATACTCCAGGGGACATTTGATCCTTGCGTAACCCAACGCCGTTAATTTATTGCCCCGCGTTTAAAGTCACCTCCGTCCGCGAAAGCCGTGGCAGCGCTGGTTACGCCGGGTCCGACGCAAACTTAGGTCATCGGTACGATTTTCTTATTATCAGAACCCATGTGTGCGTCACACAATACCTCAGAGATACCCCGTTCGAGTCGAATTTGCATTATTGCGAGACAACACTGTTAATGCGACGCTTCGCGATGCTAACATTGTTTCGAGAGAGAAAGAAAAAAAACTGGATCTTGTTTATCTACTTTAGTAAGATAATAAGTAAGATATGGGAATATACAAAAAAATAGTTATGCGTATGGAATAATAAAAGACGGAATCTTTCCTCGTTTTTTATAAAATGATATAATCGAAGATTAAAATTTATGTAAACAGCATACAGATGTATTTTTACTGGGCGAATTTTTGATCTCGCGATATGCAGTATCAGCGTGATCATGCGTGTATTCGGTTTCACACGCATACAATCATATCTGTGTACGCACTCAAGAACATGGGATATTGCTGTCTCTTTAATTAACTTTGCATGCTTCAACATCAAAAAATCTTACGCTCACAATATCGCCACCTAATTTTCATAGTCGGATATGCCTAATCGAGATTTGAGTTTTTCAAATCGATCGGCTTGGAAGCACTCTATAGGTCTCAGTTCATAAATAATACAGACTCGATGCAACGTTTAATAATTCATTTCTTTACTCTGCAACATCTAGTGGCATGAGAGGATTTATGGGCGAAATGACCTTTCGAAACAAACCTGATTATTACGCCGCGTCGGCTCAGGATTATCTTTATTTGAAATGATCGTGGGGTCGTGTGTGTATTTCAGATAAATTAATTTTAAATAAAAATATCTATCGTGTTCCTCAAATTTTTTGACAACGATTTCAAAATAATGTATAGTTATTTATATATGGCGACTATCTACATTTTCAAAATTTTAATATTACTTAATGTGTTTTTAGAATATATAAATTCAATAAAATATGTAAAAGTTTGAAATTTTAAAAGTAATTTTGACAAGTATATTTTCTACTTTTAATCGCTTTCTTTAAATAAATACTATTCAAGTTACTAGATACGGCTTATTTCTTTACAGAGTATGACTACAATATTATAAATAAATCTACACAAATAATTTATAAATAGATCGGGATTTTCTGGATGTATATTAGTGCAGTCAACTTGAACATGTCCCATATATTTCTCGGACGCTTTGATGATTTAGCTTTAGATCTAGAACATGATCTTCATTAACGGTGTGACGAATGAATATTAATACGATGCAGCTTTCATAGAACAGTCGACAGCGTACGCTTGACAGTTAACAATGATAATATTTTACTCGTGTAATATACACGATTCCATAAAAAGTGCTTGTGTGAGAATATAACACTTATCATTATCCATATTTATATAACAGATCGCGTGATACGCACACATATTTACATAATCGCTTCTTTATAATATTTATTATATTTTTCTGGCGGAATAGTAAATGACTACTTTCTTAAAACAGCAGAGCCAAAAAAGTTGCCTAAATCGTTAAAGCTTATAAGAGAGCGCTAGAGATTGGTATGTTGTTAATTTGAGAGCGTAGCCCAAGGGAGAGAATAAGAGGGCATGTTCTTCCCAACTTTCTCTATATCCTCTCTCTCCTTTCTTTCTCTCTCTTTTTCTAACGCGCCGTTTTTTCTCTTCCTCCCTATCCTTTCTTCTTCGTCTAGTCGAAGGTTTCAGGAACCTACGCGATCTCTCCATCTCTCTCCGGAGCAGAACCGCCATCCATCTTCATCGGCCGACAGCGCGACGGGCGGCGTTTGCCTCGAATGCTCGCCAAGGAGAGTTTTCTTCTTCTTCTTCTTCTTCTTCTTCACCTCTCCCCTCCTTACTTTCAAGTTCTCATCCTTACGCCGCCTCTCTTCCTTTTTCCCTTCTCCATTCTGAAACATTCTTGTTTTGCTCTCTCTCCCTCACACTCGTATATGCCAGGCTAACCCTTTGCGGTTTATACCTTGTAAAGTTGTGAGACTTCTCACACAGACTCAACTCACTCTGTCTCTTTACTACCTCCCTCCGTCTCTACTGCCTCTTTCTCTCTCTCTCTCTCGTTCTCTTGGCAACCATAATTAATATTCTTGTTCGGGATTCGTGTACCGCGCCGACCGCAGATCATATCGCGGATATCGTTAAGGTATCTATCATATGCGGAACTGCACTTAGGATTGCAAGATTTTTTTTTCAGTCGCGGAGATATTTTCGTTTCATTGAAGGTTTTACAAAAACTCCTTCTTAGAGGTCGACGCACAGATATGCTAATGCTACATGTCTATAATAATTCTGAAATATGCAACAATTCATGCTAATTGGCTATCTTAATTTGTTTTGTTCCAGAGAGGAAAAGAGGCCGGCAAACATATACACGATACCAAACGTTAGAACTGGAAAAAGAATTTCATTTCAACCGATATCTCACTAGACGGCGACGTATCGAGATCGCACACGCGCTATGTCTGACGGAACGGCAGATAAAGATCTGGTTTCAAAACAGACGGATGAAGTGGAAGAAGGAGAACAAGACGAAAGGGGAACCAGGCTCGGGCGATGGCGACACTGAAATCTCGCCGCAGACGTCGCCGCAGGGTTGAAAGAGCTCCGAGAAGTGGAACTTCCTTTCCATCTCTCTCAGGGTCGTTTATACCTTGTTTCCAGCTACTACCTCCTTCCCACCCCAAACCTGAATCCTCATCAATGACCTCCAAATAATCCCTGTAAGCAATGACGCTTATTTTGTCGTGTTAATCATGTTGCTTGTACCAAAAAAAAAAAAAAAACGAAGCAGATAAAGGCGAGGAAGTTATAAAAGGACCCGTAAACGCACTCGACGACGAATAGCCGATGATAAGAAAGGATGCTACGATAAGGCAAGGGAAATGGGGAAAAAGCAAAATGAAACGGAGAGTCAGGAGATTTGCGAAAATACGCGCATGAATGTTGTGGATCAAGATTATTAATGAAGAGGAAAAGAGAATGTAAAACAAAACTGGATCACATGCTAATCAGAACCGCGTTAACCTCTATCGAATAATTGTACTAAAACCTATAAACATATATATATATACAATATATATATATATACAAAAGTTTCATAGTAAAACAGCTCTATTTAACCACATTTAAAAAATTAAAAAAAAATGATTTCTTTCAAAGATTTTTGTCCTTGTTAGTCTTTGATTCTCTAATGGCAAAACGACTCATTTGCGGACACGGGTTTATTGGCAAAATTGGCTTGTTTTGATATCTTTTATAACCACTTAAAGTTTGTCAGTCTAATTCTGGGACACCCTGTAGATGTAAAAGGAAAGTTAATACACACAACAAAATTGCGATATGTACCTTGTCGACCGACGTAATAACGAGTCGATCTCTCGGATGGGCTTCAAACGAAAGGATTTCAGTTCCTATTGCCAGATTCTCCGGTACCCTTACAAATTTCAGATACTCTCCGATGGGATAAAACTGGCATCCTAACGAGAGGAGAGAAGACCTTATATATATATATATATGGGGATGAAGATGTACGTAGTTTAATGTAAAATCATGGGAGAGCGAGTGATCAGTAATACAAGTGTAGTAATACGAGTAGAGCGTGTGAGAAAACGTGGTAGTATGTCAAGAGTGATAGGTATAAGGGTTTAAAATTGTCGAAAGAATGAGACGCGCGAATATGATTGCGAGGATGATAGAGAAAAAAAAGCAGCGTTGAAATCTTTTAGGGAGAGCATTTTATTATTTATTCTCTTACATCGTAAACACAAGTAGAGTCGTAGGACGATTAGTAGAGTAGCAGTACGAAGATGTCCGTCGCGTCTGTATTTAGCGGTAGATAAGCGGTTTATATATAGTGTTTTTTAGAGGATTGTTTAGATAGATTTTTCTTTAGTACCGCGGTGGCTCCGACAAGAATATTTATGATTCGTGCCAAGTGTGATCTTCGAACGTGTTTTGATAAAATTCGAGAAAGGGTTCGAGTAAACAGCGGCATACGACAGAGATGGACAGTAAATACACAGTGTGGTGGAAACGGAAGAAGAAAATCACGAAGAGAGAGTTCAATCCTGATAACAGTGATACAAGTGTGTGCAAAACTAATTATATTGGAAACCAGTGAATTTGATGTATAAATGTATAAGGATTATGACGACGTTTTGACATGTTGTATGGGGAAAAGGCGATAGAATGACCGTGGCTGAAACGGATTACAGTGTTGAATGATGAGTGAGTTTGAAAAAAACAGCGCCCTTCGGCGGAGCAGAGTCACTTGACGTTTCTTCATCAGCGTCATCGCAAGGTTAGTTTTGACAAAGATTGCTAATGATATTATCGATTACGTTATTTTGTCTCTCGTTAAATTGCGTATTCGCGTTTAATAAAACCAGTAAGCTTCGAGCAAATTTTGACGGGATGATTACGAAGAATACATTTTCGTGTATTGTTATTTCCATGTATTATTAATATAGTTGCACGGGATTTTGAAAGATAGCTAATACACATTTATGACCGATAGTTGAAAAAAAATTTGTTCCTATCACGCATATTGCTCAAAATGACGAATATAATGTGTATATAAGCAGTTTTCTTGTAGCTAAAGAGCATGTCCGTCTAGAGAAAGATGTTCGAACATTTTCACTTTATTTTTGAGAATTTAGAACAGTCATATTTAATTTGGGTATTTTCTAATATTTCTCTCAGCGAGCTCAAAAATTATTAGTTTATGTATTTTAGTTTATTAAATAAATTTGAAGGCTCTTTTACGAAAAATAATTAATATTATAATATTATATATTATGATATTTTTTATATATTTGATAATGAATTTCTAAAATGTATAAATGGATGTAGCATAATGTACAATATCTTTTATAATGTCGGACACGCAGTGTGATCTCGAATAAATTATTTTCTTTAGAATTACTTTGAAAGCAGATGCAGTAATATACTCATATTCGTCGCAATTCTTCCTTTTTGCTCTGCTAAACAGTAAGAGCAAATAACTCAAAGAATGTGACAATTCATTTCTTACAATTAGTAGTTATCGCGAAAATTTACTCTTGCTCCGCGCGACATGACGCTAAGTTACCAAGTGTTGTAATACATAGTGTAGTATGTTTTCGGAATAGAGAGGAGAGGATGCTATCGGCATGAAACCGCTTGGCACCTTAATAGTGGCTTCAAGCTAACAATATAATTTAACCAATGACAATTTTTCGGTTACGTAGATTCTGCAACATATAAGTCATATATTTTGATATATATTATGATTTAAACGCACACATAATTACATTTCATTTTTTGAAAATTTTTATACACTGTATGTGAAAAAATTAAAAAATTTTTTTTTGGTGACATACATATATAATGCGCCTTTTATAAATTGTTTTCTACAAAATTTCTATTTATACTTTACGCGAGATTTTACATATTTATATGTCATACTATCTTACAATAAATCATGAAATATCTCGTAAAGTATTGATTTTTTATGGAATTTTATTTTGATATATATACAGACATATACCTATATATATGAATTAAATATTCTCATATAAAAAAATACAGATGATTTTTATATTTTCTAAGCAACTCCAGCCATAAATAAAACATCATTATCGTACTTGTGTTCTATGCAACGCGATACTTTTGTTCAACAAATTTTTCTCGTATAATTTCAAAAATATGAAAGATGTTAATTATTATTGTGTGCTTATTCTGTGTGTATAATAATCCGAAATACTTCTATCTAATTTCTACGTGATAGAACATTATACGCGCACGCGGGAAATATGTGATTAGCAAGTCCAATTTGCCAATTTGTATTGAAACAAGCGCGTTAAGCGTGGCAAGCGGTATCAGAGCACTCGTCAACTTGATCGTCTGATCTGGTTCGATGAATTGATTCGATTACGCCGTATCGGGAGATCCAACCGGGAAAACGAGCCGATATATTCCGCCGCGGCGAATTCTGTGCTGTGTTGTAAACTTAGATTCGCGCGCGACATAATTATTTAGTGTATATCTTGTATACACACCCACATACACATCCACACATACACACGACAATTAATGATATACGTAATAAACGATATTGATAACTGCGTGCTATATACGAACAGCGATCGAAAATGTCCAAAGGTGGTCAGTCTTCTAAGTCTCGCTGCATAAATCAACTCCTTACCATTTTTTGCATTTATAAAAAAAAAAATGGGAAGAAAAGTGGCGAAGGGAGTGAGTGACGTAAACGTGTATAACTGTAATACGTAATACATGGTCTAGCTCGCGTTCGCGCGCGTCGATTGACCAGCCTTTCCTTCTCGAGAGATTTATTTATGTAAAACCCTTTGTCCTTGAGGAGCAACGAAGTGTGTGAAGCGAAAAATCCGCGGCGGTCGCTCGCTGCCGCGCGTGTTTGTTTTTTTTTTTATATGCTCGCGTAACGTAGTCAATCATGGTCTAATGAGAGAAACATCCCTTTCATTATATTTTGTTATTCGATTTTACGATTTTACGCAACTTGTTTTTATATAGAGACATTATAGTCATTTATGAGACTTTTTTAAGTTGTAGAAAAATTTGCGCCTTTGATTTTTTTCAGCAGAAAACACGTTTATATCGCCGATAAATGATTTAGACGTAGACGTGCAACCTTTCACGATCGAAACGAATATTTTATTGCGGGGGTAAATGACATGTAAACTCCAAATTGTACATTGATCCGCATACGATCGATGTGGAACACATAATAATATTTGTATAGTAAAGGAATGCGAGTTTGCGAGACACAAAGAAGGTATTTCTTACCCTTTGACTATAATATCACGTGTTACATTACTGTGACCAACGTTCTAAAAAAAATTCATGCGCTTGAGATGCTGATTTAATTGAAAATTTTATTTCGAGACACGTAGAAGGAGAAAGGAAATGTATTATGAGATTATTATTCTTCTTACGAGTTGCTATTCTCTCACATTACTCTTTTTGTCGAAATTATGGTAAATGTATATGTTTGCAACTCAAATTTGAGACGTATATATATAATACCGATCATATAAGTCGAAGATTCTTTATATGAACATCCGACTCGGTTGTGTAACGTGTAAGAAAGTCAAATAGTGTGCAATAAAATAATATTAACGTTTAAATAAAAATAACATTAAAAAAAATATGATGGATGTGTCGATGCTATAAAAGTAATCGTCGTGAGCGATCGCCGTGAATGCAAACACAATTAAAGAAAAATGAAATTTTGTATCTATCGAATAGCAAACTATTGCTTAGATTAAAAGTATATAAATATATATATATATATATATAAATATAACGCGAGAAGTGAAATCCATATAGTATTAACTGGGAGAAGCAAAATGCAAAATATATATTTTATCTTTACTCGTATATATAATATGCGCATTAAAAATTACAGATATACATAAATTAAATCAAGTACCGTGAGTGTATGCAAAGGTAGAATTAAAGCTGAACGTAAGTGCAACACATTGTGTGTATGTACGAAGTATGTCACTAAGATATAGTCCGTATTTCTCGATAAGCATAACACCTAAAATCTAATTCGTAAAATAAAGAAATAGCATTTAAGTCAAAACGGGCATGTCGGTCGCAGAATGAGTTTGTGATGGCGATCGTGAATTTGAATGAAAAATTTTCTGTCTATAGATAAAGAATCGTACATACCGCCATATAGCATACACCACGGGAGGGGGGGGGGAGGAGCGC
>NW_021849573.1:486548-488073 GCF_003651465.1 Formica exsecta | reverse complement strand
ATATATATATATATATATATATATATATATATATATATATATATATATATATATATATATATATATATATATATATATATATATATATATATATATATATATATATATATATATATATATATATATATATATATATATATATATATATATATATATATATATATATATATATATATATATATATATATATATATATATATATATATATATATATATATATATATATATATATATATATATATATATATATATATGTGTGTATATGTACATGTATATGTATTCTGCAAAGTGAATTTTTCTGTTTGTTTAATTGATTATATACAATAAATATTTTTTATAATGTATTCTAGAGATAGTTGTAGGTATATTTGTATGTACCATTACTCTCTAACACTCTTCCTTGAGTATCTCTACATAAAACACATGGATTGGTAGAGATTACGAAATCCTATGCTGCTGATGTACTCTCGCATATCCAATCACTTTCATTGGATTACACATGTAGATACGAAACGACGTTTAAAAACGATGAGTCAAGCTATGTTTTCGCGTATTCGTGTATTTCAATGCTTTACTTCTGCTTGGATTCCTTGATTTTCGTTACGGCAAAAAATCGTGTTATTAATTAAATGCGAACGTTGAATCAGCGAGAGCTATGAAACGCGTCGTTCTCGTACGTGTATGCGCCGAACAGTTCCTGGCCTCCTGTCGCATTTCAGGAAGGTGTCATTAGTTTCGTATATCCTTTAGAGAGATATCGTACTTCAATTTAAATACGTAAAATGTATAAACAAGCAAGTTGTGTATGGAAGTCCCTCGCCTCTTCACTATATCATCTATATCGGATTTGAAATTATTATTGGGAAATATCTGATCAATATTGTTTCTAACATGAACGAATATGAAGGTATCAAAATTTTATTTAGAAAAGGTACTAAAAGGTAATAAAAGGTAATAAAATTTTACAATATTCCCTAATTGGCAAAAGACACTAATATACATTGCAATACATTTTACTGTTCTTTTAACATTATCGATTATCATGAATTTTTATACTATATTAAATTGACTATTTAATATTTACTGTATTCGCTTGATTTAATACTTAAATCATATTTCGATGTATATGTCAATGTAAAAGAAGAGATCAAGGTATTATATAAATGTATCGCTTACGTATAATTGCAACTAGAGGAGATTGCCATAAATATGGAACACGAAAAATCCGATCTTTTTGCTATTTCGAACACATTTCGTGAGATATGCGGTCTCATATATTTCCGCCATGTGAAGACTGATAGACTCCGTATAAAATGCGAGACAAGAATATTGTATACAATAGTCGCTAAAAACAGGAAGACATCCAGATCGATATGTAATTATTTATCGATAGATATAATTATTTAATGATATCTGTTGTGCGTTTACATTGAAAAATACTTATTTCAAAAAACAAAAAAAAAAATTCCACAGGTTAAGAATCAATTTAGAGCGATTTCGGACTTTAACTCGTAAAAACTCTTTC
>NW_021849573.1:461120-485426 GCF_003651465.1 Formica exsecta | reverse complement strand
CTTTCCCTTTGTAAAAATCAAGTTAACATCCAAATACATGCAAGCAATAAGAATTTTCCGAAGTTGCTCTAAGTTTCATTCTGTTGGAGGACACGCAGCAGGCAAGATGCATTTGTATATAATTAGTCATCAAAATGGAGATCTTGTGTTTTTCTTTTGTTATTATTATTATCGGCAGGGCAATGTTGAAAGGCGACGTCTGACGTCGCGGCATCGAATCGCGAGCCGCGACCCCTGTATACGATACCGCGTAGGTAAAGTAGGTACCTGTTTACTAGACTAAAAAACAAAAGAAGAAAACTTTACAAAGTAACGGTAGCAGAGGTCTAATTAATTACTATTTATTGATACGATATAGTAACGATATACACATGGTTGAGTTTCTCGAGTAACTTTTCAATTACTCAGTGACTCGACGAATAACTATATAGAGTAAGAGGATGACAATATTTCGAGAGCCGCCACGTTGTCGTCCGCTGACGTACTTACGGTCACTCTAGTGTGTTGCACGTGAATTTCAGATCATATAAAAAAAATTTTTAATAAAGGATTTCGTATAACAATTTATTCGCAACATGAATTACTTGATATTTTAAAAGTCATTTAAATTGAAAAAAAGATCGTCTTGTCGCAGCCTCTAATTCGTGCACTAAAAACGAATTTATTAATCTCCTCACTGTTCCGCTTATACTATATTACTTAAATATTTTTATGCAATGTTTACGCAACTTTCACGAAATACTCAAGGTCACTGGGGATCGCGAAATTGATTTACAGGCGCGAAAAACAAGTCCCGGATACAGACATATATGCTACGAGAATTTTTGGGAGACAAATCACGGTTTATTTAGATGAAAGCGGAATGCCGTGTCGTATTTTATAAAAGTTTCCGCGTTAACATGTTTTCCTAAAACATATACGATTAGATTTGCGATCTCTTAGCTACACACTTGAGTCACCATGGTTATGCATTGCCCCGACCGAAAACACAAAGTATATATGTATCATATATTCTACATAGTATGCGCGTGCACACACATCCACATACATATGTACACACAGGTATACGCACACATATATACATTAAACACAAATTCACAGAGAGAGAGAGAGAGAGAGTATACATTGCCTATTTACAAAAGACCGGGTACAATGCATTCGTTCCAACGATTGTGCGGAGGAAATACTTAAATACAGGTGTGCCTAACAGCCGAAAACAAACATGGGCAACACTGCTTTATCGAATGATAAAAATCGAAGAGAGAAAGATATAAATATAAAAATGAATCTATATATATATAAATATATATACGCGATATATACTATACATATATATTACAGCTACAACAAACGTATATAGTTATTTTGTAGTGTCTCGCATTATGTAAACTACATGTATACATAAAGAGTATGACAGTGACGCGATATGTTGATGATGATTGCAATGATAAACGTTGTTTACGCGAATGAAGTATGTATTATGTATAATGACGAAAACGATGACGATGACGACGAAAAAACGGTAGATAATAGTATTATATGCTATCATGTGTCGCGCGACAAGTCTAAACCGTATTGTATTATATTATATAAGAATCTGTCCATATTAATAATAATAATAATAATTATTATATTAATTATAATAATAGCTGTGTTTGAAAACGAGAAATAAATTGTGGTTGAATATGAAATGGGATGTGGTATAAAAAGCGGATATGTGTATATCGTGTCCCCCTTATCATCATACATTTATACACCCACATACCCATATCCATACACACACACATACACATACACACCTACGCACATTCGAATCTAT
This sequence comes from Formica exsecta, assembly GCF_003651465.1. Taxonomy (NCBI): domain Eukaryota; kingdom Metazoa; phylum Arthropoda; class Insecta; order Hymenoptera; family Formicidae; genus Formica; species Formica exsecta. Next base: position 483,607 of record NW_021849573.1, on the reverse strand, counting down.
CTCTCTCTCCTGACAGTCAATCGGCGAGAATCTCGGCGAGGGCATCGTGGATGATTCTCGGCGTGAAATCACGATTTCTACCGAGGATATCGCGATTAGTACGCCACTGGCTTCCTTTGGAGAGAAGTAGCCCGGTATACCCGGAGGTTGCGTTTATACGAATTGCAGCGGAAGGAACCATTGTATAATCCAAGATGGCCTCCACCTCGGAGAGGATTATTATTGGCTAATACGAAGCAAGAGGCCCCGCCTTGGCTCACGGCTCGTGACGGGATGATTTATTGGGATTTCTGTCTGTTCGCCCCTGCGCTGCAACGAACACCGCGTGCCTAGCAGCTCGGTATCTAGACGTAGGTAGGTAGGTATGCTCGGATTTGCGATATTGGATTTCGACATGTCGACGAGATGCAGCTGCAACCATCCTTCCACGACGGATGTCTTCATTCCCTACGCGTTTGTCCACGTGCAGTCCGGCATGTGCCTCAAGTGTCAACGTCAGATTCAATTTTAGATATCGCGATTCCCTTTTCATATTTTTTAACACTTGCGAGGATTGGTTCCTCAGAATGTGTCCTTCCGTTTGTCCCGAAGCTCATATAGAAATTTTGCGAATAACGAAGCACCTGTTGAACTGAAATTGCATTGCATGATGCTTTCGTAAGCACGATGATTTCGATTGCGATATTAGATAATAGAACGAAATGATCACTCGCTTTGTAAACAATCGAAATGCAAACGAAAGGATGGATATTCTGTCTTTTTTTTAAAGCGCCCATATTTAGATAATATGCGAGATAATAGCAAAGACAATTTGGATATTTCCCACTTGAAACGTCAGCTACGCATAACAGTTCTAATCCTGATTTATACGCACTTTGTTAACGCAACGGCGTAATCGACTGCAGTGTCAACATGTACTCTTTTGTACTAATTTACGTTGTACCGTTGCTCTTTAATGTCCTGTATATGATTAGGAACACTAAGTACAGATTGATCAATCGCATTAATAAATCTATACCCGCTCGCCCCAATTGACGCTAATATCGCGTCTGCCAAGAGACGCAAGGTAAGTATAATCGGCGGAAGTCTGTAATGTTATCGCATTTCCGGAACTGGGTAACGAATCCAGGTCACGTGAGACGGAAGAATTCATCGTCAGGGTGAGTAATGGATCGCGTATGTGTACGGTTTAAAGCGACGGAATGTATACACGGTGACCTTTGCCAATTCGGTTGTTGCAGGTGCATCCACGTTGTTGCGAAGCTCGCACGAGGCAAGGAGAGAATCCGTATAGGCGCAGGACGAAGCGGAGGGTGGATGCGAGGGGGAAGGGAAGAGCGAGGAGTAGAGACCCGGCAAGATAGAGGAGCCGGTGGGAGGATGGCGGTTAGAATTTATGGCCGCTTTATCACTTTACCGGCCTTGCCGCGTCTCCTTTAGCCGTGAGGAGGGCAGGATCTCACGATGAACTTTGGCACTCGACTACACTGCACTCGACGAGCGGTGAGCCCGTTAACTTTCTTGTTTACTCGCATTTCGCGAGAGATTACAAGTACACCTGTTTTCTCTCTCTCTTTCTCTCTCTTCTCTCTCTTTCTTTCTCTTTTCGCTTTTTTGTGTTCTTTTCAAATTTAGCATGATACTGCCTTGCAAATATGTTCAACCCAAGAATTCGCGCGGCGAAAAGTAAACATATTATGATCTAAAAATCGCTTACACATATAGTAAAATCTTACATGGTAAATTTAAATGGTACGATATTGAATGATATTTTTCAAAACGTGGATATATTGAAATTTTATCGAATAAATTAAAAATCTTTTTATAATGAAAAATATTTGAAGAAAAAACGTACAGTTATTATCATATATTTATTGAAGAACATTAAGGTAATTAAATTGTACATAATCTTAACGAAAAGAAAATCAGTTTTTTCTTCTCTGCAAACAATATTGCAATTTATAAAATAAAAAAAAGCAAATAATATCCTATTAATAAACTTTTGAATCAATATGCAATTGTGCAGATTTAGAAGGACGGTAAGATGGAAGGGGGAGATAAGATAAGGCTCTCCGTGCCTTCTAGTCTGTAGAACTCTGTTAACCTTACCGTCTACGATCAAAATTTATGTCTTTATATATTTGTTGTGCGTCTGGCTCTCTTCACGCACGCTTCATTATATACTCTTATATATTTCGTTTAACGTTCGGATTTTAATTTACTTGGTCCATCGGAGCGCGGGGGGAATTATTCCCTGACGGTTAACAGGAGAAGTGGCGCCAACCGAATCCGACGAATATCTAGTGTAAACACATTAATAATCGGGTCTCGCTAGTGTGTTACTTATTGCATACATGGGCGCTCCTCGTGTGTGCGGGGCCTCGTAAAATTTACGTCATACTACCTGTCGGCATGACGACTACAACTACATAACGCATAAAGTAACCCCCCCATTAATAGACCATAAATTCTATCCCCGCAGCGCGCACACCGTTGTTATGTATGAGCGTCGTTAGTGTTAATAGAGTGTTAACGGCTTCTATGCCGCTCTCGATTCTGTCCAGGACGTAGGTGACGGAGGTGGTGATGTAGGTAGAAGCTTGACACGGGGGAGGGAGGGGAGAGAAGAGAGAGAGAGAGAGAGAATGGTAAGCGGTTGCCATAGAGGAATTCTGGTTGCGTGCTGCCCGGCTACTATTAGCCTCGTGCTTCTGCTATTTTGCATAGAGAATGCATCAATTTTCGGCGCTTCCCGCTCGCTGACCCCCTCTCCCGTTCCCTCACCCCTCGTTACCTATCGCCACCTTCTACGATTTTGTCTCCTCGTCTCGCGTGCGTTCTCTCTTTTTCTTTCTCTCTCCCTCCGTCTGGCTTATCCCCACCTAATTTCCGCCGCGTATCATTCGGCACAATAATCGTATAACACGCTGCTACATGTACAATGTAAATCATAAATCGAAGATAATTGATAACGCAAACGTCTACTTCCCTGGAAATGCGCGTACGCGATAGACGCTCGCTCATCCCGGCTGACTGGCGTTAGCTTCCCGTTGGCGATGATCGGCTTCGATTTGCCCGATGAAGATGTCCGATAACACGTGGACAATTACCGGGAGTTTATAGAGATTTAAGCGTCTGCGTGTTGCAAAAGACTATGAGGCAGATTTAAAACGAATTTAATACAGATTTAAGGACCTCTCGTATTCTTTTTATTTAAACTTGATTTTAGATTATTTACGGAAGATTTTATCTGCTGATAATATTCATTTTATATACTGATAATAAGCGATAAGATTTTGCAAAGCATGATTTTATCCTTTTTGATTCTTTTATGCCATATATATCAAGATTCTATAAAAGAATAATATAAAAAAATGTACGAATGTATGCCGATCGTTTTTGCAATAATTTTGGGAAAAAGTTTATTATATAGTTTCACCCTCTCAGGTGTAAACAGTGTTGTGTGTTTCGGGTGGATCATGCTGCGGAGGCGGCCGTTGGATATATAACGTATAACGGGACATAAATCAATAATATCGCTACCCCCTCTCCTTTCTTCCCTCCCTGGGATACGCTCACTATCCCCCGAACACTGTTACTGCTCTGTAAACCGCCAAGCGAAACTGGCATCTCTTTCACAATCAATGTTCACGTCTAAAACATCACAATGTATGATCTCTGGTATACCTTGATTAATATGTCTACTAAAATGTTTGAAGGCAGCTTTATAACTGATTTAATTAATCTATTTATTTTGTCTAAGTAATGCATGTTTGCGACAATGTTATAATTAAATACTTGAAATACGTTTCCTTAAGATGAGACACGCAATATATAATAATATATATAATCGTGAAGTAATTAATACAGTATTATTACCTTACATAGGATGGCACATATTCTTGCATATTAAATAGTGCTAATCCAGAAAAATAGTTTGAAAACATATCAGTATTCATACAGAAAATTCTAGTCGAATTTACATTAATATTTTTTTGTTCTTTTTCATACTACGGTAATGAGATACGACTTGTGTGACATTTGTCAAGGCGTTAATGCGAATTTATTTCGAGCGGGGCAACATTTCTACGCGCTTTAGGAAGTTCAGGTCCGGATATACGTCGCCGATATAGAAAGGCTAAATGCAAAACCTTGTAAGGGGAGAGACTCGCGTACTCTGAGAAACTAACAAAACATCCTCGCAATTAGCCGGATGTCCCGATGACATCAACGGGGCATCCCCGGGAGACCGCCAACCGTGCTACGCGTAGCCTCGCGACAGGAATTTCGCCGCTGCGCCACTCTCTCTTCGGGGTTCCCTACCATCCCATCTATCTCTCTTTCTCTTTCTCTCTCCACAACGGTCGTGTCTCGCTTTTCTACCAAGCGGCCTCTCAACGGGATTCTAGGTGACGACGCCGTGCTCTCTACGCAGATATGCTAAATAATAAAAACTTATCGGATTTATGTCGTTTAGAATTGGACGACACGGGCGGCGAGGAAGGGCGAGGAGGTGCTCGTCGAATGAAATTGAAAAGTAGCCGGGAGATATGGCCCTACCGACGAATATCGGTAGACAGACGAATGGCGTGGGAATGAGCAAGGGGTCGGAACGAGTAAACGGGACATGAAAAACTGCCGCGCGGGGGCTGATAGACTGAAAAGTGTTTGTTCGACGGACGGGCGTTTTTTTAAAATCTTTCTCACCCGGGGTCATTGGGATGCATTGTACGCGAGATTGGCGCAAATACATTCGCCTCTCATTGTTCCCCGTTAAAAATATCGCGACCTCGGGGATTCAATAAACTTCCACGAAGGACCAGGGTGATGTGAGTAGTATCGCGAATATAAATTGAGAGGATTTTGCTGATGTCTTTTTTTTCTCACGCTACATCAATACTATTGCAAAGTTGTTTATTACGCACACATGTTTGCGTCGTTCTAATTATTTTTTTGCAATGATTAATGCATGAGTGGCTCTTTTTCACATCTATACTTTTACTAAAATTTTCTTGATTATTTTTACATAAAAATTATTAGAATTATTATATTAAATTTTTAATAAAATAATAAGAAAATGTTTTCTTGTTTCAGATTCAAAAAGACGTTATCTATCAAATATTAACATGGGTTTCAACAGAATCGTTATATCGGCTTGTTGGAGGAAAATGGATGTCCTTTCGTCACATACCGCATTATACGAATAAATCAACGTGAATGATGATGCTCTAATAGCACTACATGCTATTTGCGATCTACTGTTTGAATGGATGACTATTCAAAGTTGGTGAAGACAAACCAGTTCTGGGACCGATAAAATATTTCTGTTATAATTATAAACACACAGTATTTTTATCTCAAAAATATCAGAGAAAATTTAAAGAAAAAAAAATTAAAAAACCACGAAAATAAAATACAAAAATGTTGTTTTACCAACAAATTAAAGTCGGATCGCATCAGAGTCAGTTAAGGGTTGAACTGGATAGCCATATGATGCACATCGATGATGGATCCGATCAAGGAGACAGTCGTTCAACAATGTCACAATTAAACTATACAATTGTTACGTTGTTCATTTGGATTGCCATTCAAAAGTGGCGCCTTTTCGAGGAGACCGGCAACCATTAGACTACCCCCGTGACATTCCGAGGTAGAGTATGATGGTTCCATCGAGTAGGTAGTGCCTAGACGGGGCTCCACCCAGCACTTAGTTTACGTCGCGATTGCGGCCCCGGGCACGACCGTTTCCAGGGTACAGTCACGCCCCTGCCATGCGAGTACTGTACTCCCATTCGCTGGCCCATATCTCATCTGGTCCATCGCATTAGCCTAATCTGCCAGCAACGTGAACGGAGAAAAAAAAGGAGAAAAAGGTAAAAAAAAAAAATACGGCCATATCGACGTTGCCACTGACGAGAGAAATCGCGGCGAGGTGCTGCCACCTTCGTGGCAGGATCGGGAGGTTGACCGGTTGTCGAATCGATCTTCTTTTTTTTCTCCCCGCAAGCAACGTTGTTTCGCTCTCGTTTCGACTAGTAGTTCGATTTGATTGTTCGTGTGTCACCAGCGTTAATATTTCCTGTACAGTTTGCAGTTTGTTGTCGTACCATGTTTGCGTCGGCTAGAAACAAGAATCTCTTCCATTCCGTCAGGTTCATAAGGAGGACCTGTGTTGGAATGATGGGTAAGAAGAAATTATATTCTAATAATAGATTTAGATGTTGTATATTAAGTTTTAAATCAATATTTTACTATATATAGTTAATTATAAATCGTAGAATTTTTAAATGTAACAAAAATCTGTTACAAAGATAATTATTACCTTGGCAGGAATGAGGGAGGGGATAGAGATTAATATATCTAACCAAAATCTTTGGAAATATCACTAATTTAGATTTGTTTCAAATAAATTTTTCCTTCATAAAAATATTGAGTAATTTTGAAGTCGTAGAGGTTGAAAATTAGTTGTAGAGACCAACATGATTAATAATGCTATTAAAATCAAATATTGGTTTTATTATTTAATTTAAATTAATTTGCTGTTACAGTTTATTTCCATCATCGGAAATCTATTGCAGTTGCCGTCACGATGCCGAGTTGCTGGTGATGCTGCAAATTCTGAACGGGAGCTGCGGGCCTGGTAAGTAATCTGATGCATGAACAAAAAAAATGGCAATATAATATAAATTTTTATAGTATCTTCCTCTCTTAATAAAAAATAGCGCTTTTTATTTATTTGTTTGAAAAATATTTCTTTTGCTGTGCTTGATTTCTCTTTATTAATATTAGGTTCAATTAAAAATAGTTCAAAGGTTACTTGGGACACAAAATATAATATATAAAATTAATGAAGATCTCTCATGGAAAATCATTTATTGCTTTAATTATCCTAAAAACATTACACACTTATTATTAAAATAATATCTCTCGGAAGTAATACACTTTTGCCAATATGCTTTACGATAGGATTGGATATTATTTTTTGTCAGCTTTATTATAACGTCTCTTTATTATTACAATCTGTAATTCTTAAAACATTCTTAAAATGATATGTAATCTTTGAAGCCTCAACTTTGATCGAAACAAAAGAATTACATAAGGCGATAAACCTGGGAAATAAGAGAACTGCGGAAGAACGTGTTCTTTTTACCCACAAATTCACGAAAACACTAAATGCATTGTCATATACACAGTCGCGTTTTTTCTGCATTACTAATTTTAAAGTTATAAAATTAATCTCTTCTTTTATGCCACATCTCGCATAGTAATTTACTAACGTTATCTCTCAAATTATCTGTTACATATATCTTAAATAATATGTTGAACCATACGGATTATTTAATCACAATATGTTACGTTCGTAAAATTTTTGCATCATTAAAATTCTCTATTCTTTATCTTCATTTGAATACTATTTTTGAGAGGAAATAATATTGATCCAACCGCGAAATATAGCAATATTACAAGTGAACGTAAATACGGTTCGCAAAAATATATCGAATGTAGAAATCCAGAAAAATTCGTGATGCTTTCCGCTGCTGCTTTGCAGCGACACTGCTTCACGATGCGTCATACGGTTGTCAGATTTTATTAAAACTGATAAAGTTATATTATAGCGTAAAAAGATTTTGTACATACATACATGATACACATGCTGTAGCTTTTTTTTTTGTTTCGTCGGTTCCATGCCGCCACAAGCTATCTGCGAGCTTGTGTGGATATATTGCAAGGCATAAATTTTCGTTTCATTTAAAAATACGTGATGCAAAGTCAGAGAAAGTCTGGTGCGCACAGAAGCGCACTGTAGGAACGTACGTATGTGGGCTACGTTCCATGGAGAAAAAAAAGCCAGATGTCAACGAAGTATGCGGTTAGGTCGAATATTGCACCGATTTTCGGGCGCGCCATAAATTGCTCCAGTTTCCGAAAGAAAACCGCAACACGTGTGCTTATTTTAAACGGCACGCTAGAAGTTTTCTTTATTGCGGAAATGCCTCTCCGCGTTATTGTTGTCGAGGATGAAAAGGCTGAAGCCTTTTCCTTCTAACCTTGCGAAATGCGCAGGTAGAATTTCCAACGTTACGCAATATTGTATAAGTCCCGTCGATCGATTTCGACAATTTGACAAAATGATATCGAGTCGTTTCGAGGGGATGATAGGTATCAACGTTTTTTTTTTTTATCAAATCTTTAATCGGGGAAAAGCGATTAAATTATCTACAATTATGTAAGTATGTCGACCATTAATTTGTGCACCACATAGATATCTTCTTGGAAATATTTTTTTAAATCCAGATTATAAAAATTCAAAGGTCTTTTGTTAATTTTATCAAATTGTTCCATTTGCTGCAATAATTATTTGGCAATAATGACATCTTGCCAAATATAAATCACAAATCCTAATATATTTGTTTTGTTTTTTAATTGCTAGATGATTCGCTTATTTTTGAACGTATCATCAAACTTTATTGTTCCACATTGTGTTAATAATGTCAGTATATTCATGTGCAGTACCTGTTCTAACAATGACGTTTATTGTCGTATGCGTAAGGAAAGGACAAGATTAATGACTCCTTAATGACTACACGAACTGTTTTGAAGCATTACTGTCTGCTAAAATATAACTCAATTTTACGTGATGGATATTGGTATTCTTTTAAAACTCGTATATCTTTGCATAGAACTCTATGCAATGTATTTAATGTAGGTATGAAAATTTTCACAAACGCTGATAAATTATTCTGTGTAAATCTCATGATTGAGTCATAAAGTCATTTACAAGTCGCGAAATTGAGAAATAGAGAAGTTAGATGAGATTCAGAAGTATAAATATGTACGTAAATTTACATGATATGCAAGCGCCAATGTTGGAATATTGATGATAGCGTTTGATATCGAAACAAATTCAGGATATGTGAGTGGATTTTGCTGTAATGATAAGAATCAATATATGAAAAAAAATGATTTTAGTTTAAATTTAGCGACTTTAGGCGATCTCTATATAAACTTGATATCATAATCTGTGATATATCATTAACTAATCTCATACAAAAAAAAAAATTAGAATAAGCTTCGCAACTGTCAGAAAATTTTATACGAATCTCTAATAAATACTTCAAAAATCTGCTTTGCGATTATGCATGTTGCATGTCTAATCATATCGTGCGCGATGTAATCAGGTAACGTGTTTTACAGGTAATCTTGTACCCCCACTTGTTGTCTAGATTTAAATTTTTATGCCTATTTTCTCGTCATTCGCAAAGAAGATTCCGCTTTTGCATATGTTGAGGTTTCTAATTATAATCGAGAAGAGATTAAAATTAGTCTATAATCTTTTTGTGTCTTGTAAAATGTTTCCCGTCGCACGGAGTCATATCCGTATATTGTATCTAAACAAACGAGATTGTGATAAAAATTCTATTTGGTAATTTAATTTGAAATTCAGTATTGTGTGTTTTATCTTATAAATATTTAAAAAGTCTCTTCCAAACATATTATTGTAATAGGGCTTTCTAATTTGCAAATGAACTGTATGCACGCAGTCTTGTTATCTTTATGTTTGATATATGAAATAGTTTTGGCCTCTCACGAAAGCCCTAAAAGCGCCGTAAACTGGCAGTTGACTTGATCGAGTGTGAAATCGAGATACGAACTTAGAAAGTTCCTGAATCGAATTATTTTGCAAGTGAAATTCATTGAAGTCTTCGTAGAGTAAGCTGTAAAAGGGAAACAACAAAATTCTCATCAGTAATTAATAAAATATTTGATAAACATAACGTAGAACCACATCGCAATTTACGCGCGCACATTTTTAATTAATTATTACATTTAAAATATCAAGCAGACTTGCGATAGCATTTGAGAACGATTTCTATAGAAAGTGTGCCTGCTGTAATTAATGCATTAGTTTAATTATTCAATTTTCATTATAAAAATTTTTCAGTGCGGTTCTTATATTTTTCATTTCAGTCTTAAATCACTAACTTATAAGTTTTCAACTGAGAGAAAGGCATTCACACACACACACACACACCACTATTTTAATAAAATATGTCATGATCAGGATAATACATTATTAGTAATACATATTTTTGTGTTACATATTTTGCGTGCATAAAATATAATCGATAATTACAAAATCACCTTGTAAGAAGTCATATATGTATACATAATTAAAATATTATTGAATACTTTAATTATATCTGGACAATATATTGCTAGATTTATGATAAATTATACAATGTGGGGTTATGTCAATGGATGGTAAGAACGCAAATGTACAAGGAAATACTATAAACGATGTAGCAATTGCATGAAATACTCTTATTTACGCTATGATCATTACTGTTCCTTGTTAAGAACAATCTGTTCTTCTGCGACAAATAGACGATCGGCCCCGTATGATTAATCCGTTTATATTCGAGTTTCGATCTTCGTGTACTTCTTCCGCGTTCATCAATCAACGTTTAGCGAAAGTACTGGAATATTGTGTAACTTTGTCTCGTGTCTTTTACTTTTTCTTCTTCTGCCATTCGATTCGTATCTTATTGGAGGTATAAGTTTAATCGTGGTTGCGACTTATTTCTGTGGAGCGCATCATATGGTGAGAAATCTGTATTGCTATTTTATCGTATAGTTTAGATGTCGTTTGGAACGTTACTTTAATTATATTTACAACAAAATTATTAATGTCGTATATTATATTGATATTAATATAATTGTTTAATTATGATAAAATTGAAATTATTTAAAAGTAGGGCTCGTGAAAACCGATTAATTCGATTAACCGTTTAACCGGTTAAAAACGAATTTACTGGTTAAAATCGGTTAACGGGTAATCGGTTAGAATGATTACTATTATTCGATTAATCTTTAAATCGGTTAATCATTTAATCGATTATTTCGGTTAATTAGGAAACAGTTGGTCTTCTTTCCGGAAGAAAATACTTCTTTATTCTGTGGTCCTGTGTAACTAATCAGTTTTAGTGATTAATTGGTTAACCAAAACCGTATTAACCGATTAATCGAAACCGTATTAACTGATTAATCGTTTGATCGAATATTAAACGTTTCTTTTGGTTACAACTGGTTAACCGATTTTCAATTAACCGACTAATCGGTTACGATCACGAGCCCTATTTAAAAGCTATTCTGATTAAAAAGTAAATAACATATTTTCCTCAATACAAAAAATATATTAATAATTTCTTATATCCAACTTAAAAAAAACTACGTGCACTAACATTAAGATGTTGAATGATTAAGCTGTGCTGGCAAAATGTATAGCGGCAAATGTAGCATGATTAATAGAAGATCGGTTTAAGACAAAATTTATGCACGATACTCTTTTGCCTGCTGGGGATATCAAAGCTACTGCGGACAAATAAATCCAGTCGCATTCCTTGACGATGAATATCATTCGTGCCACGCACAGAAGGGAACGGGAGGTTTGATTCGTAGGGAACAGAGAATGGGTCGCCATGATGTCCGCATCAACGTGAAATGACAAAGTGCTATACTGAATTAACGTTTTTGGTAGAGGATCATCAAGCGAATGTACACAATTCTAATATTATACGTGATATTTATTTTTATAATGTTCGCTGTGTAACACACTGTAACACGACGAAACAAAATATAGAGACGGCAACCGTGATGTACCATAAACTTCGAAATGCGTTTACAGACTTCTACCGTAAATGCGAGTAGCGCGAGTAACGCGAGTATAACGATGTATAATTTTAAATATTTAATAATGCCATTATAAAATAATATCGCCGCGCCACATACGTCCTATTTTCTCCGGAGGCTCTCGTTAAACATATTACTTAATATTTTACAATTTATATCCTTTTTCAAACGAAAAAAGGGAATAAACTCTGAACGTCGCGCGCGACGATTAATAATGTGGGAAAGTTAAAATGTTTATTTTGCAGGTCACAGTTCACATACAGATACGAAAAAACTCGCGGTTATAACGACGGTATAATTTTGAACACTGCTTTGTACTTATGCTATCTGACACTTTGATGCTTATGATCGCGTTTTACGCACATACGTACGGGAGAGGGATAAACTTAAGCAATTCTTGTTAAAGTCGTACGTAACAGCTTATGATCGTATTTGACATTATGCAAATTTCACATGACGTATGTAACACGCGGCAAAAAATAATATATAATACAAGAGAAAAATTTGCAAGACGTACGGGAACGGACGTGCAACTAATATTAATAACGTGGCAAAGTTAAAAATGTTTACTGTGTATTACGGCTGATATGAGGGCCACGAGCATGGCAGCAGGGTCCCTTGTGATTGATTGCACGTCTCTACGTCTCTCCCTCTGACGGGGTGTTCCTATGGATATTGCCTTGGCACGGCCCTGCACGCTACGATCTCCCCCTTGTGCCTCCCACCTTCGTGTCTATAGAGACACCATACCGATCTATTCTGTCCCCTCCATGAATCAAATCGCCCTTCATCTCGCCTCTCCTCTTTCTTCGTTATGATAAAAATTAAAATCACCTCCTCGAAGAATGCGATGGAATTAACTTGTTAGTTTTGATTTTTTATATTAATCGATTAAAAACAATTTTATAATTTTTTCACACATACACACATAATCTTGCTTTGAGAAATATTTGTCTCTCTGTAATCTTACGTTTTTTAAGAGCACCTTGTGTAGAAGAAAGAGATATTGTTTTAGATGATAATATTAAACTATTCGGAATATGATTGTGTACATTACAATTAATAGCTATAAATTGAAAAGATAGCGATATAATAATTATGATGACTATATCGAGGAACATGTAAATGTTTTTCAAGTTTATTAAATTGGAATTGTAATAATTATGCATATTTCGCATGTCGCATCTTACGTTGAACTGGTTTTTGCAGCGCGTTAATGAATAGTTCTAGATACTCTAATTAAGGTTTTATTATAGACTACTGCTTGGCAAGATACCGGTTGGCAGATACAAAAAGCAATGACGTAATTGCGAAGTAAAATGCTCTCGGATATAAAGATTCTAGAAGAAAATAACTAGACGTTAAATCATTTAATTCAGCTTAAAAACGCAGCTTATTAACGACTTGAGGAGTATACTCTTGTGTAACATTATAATTTATAGTCATTATATATTTTTTATATAACCTTGCACAGTGCCTTGCTGTTCTCTTTTCTGTGTATTCTTATATTATTACTATTGGAAAAATTATGATAGTTTTTATACATATTAGCCGTGTGATAATATACTTGTATTGTATAGCTTTGTAATTCTAACGTGCTTCGTAATTATCTACACAACAAAAAGATTTGTACGTCATTAATGACTTCCTGTAATTTTATATAATACATTAGAATAATCTAAGAAGACATACAGGGAGATATGCTTGTGATTCTGTCACTTATAATACGAGAACGAAGGGTGTGTTTATTTTTAAACGTGTATTCAAATACAGATTCTACAGCACAGAATGAGACGATATCTTACAGTCTGTCCCTATTACGCTTTTAATCATCGAGCAAGTTTGCGAGAGAGGAATCTCATTAACACATGTATATTTCTTACTTAACGTGTATGCGCGCAAGGCGGTTCCTTGACCCTTGCGGAGCCTCCATACGTGTTTAGTAGCAACTGGTTGCAGTAGCAAGAATTAGCAATTAATCTTTTGGTTGGTGTTACGAATGGGGATGGCGAATGATCTGGACGCGAGAGGAGGAACGCGGGAAGAACGTAATAAAGAGAGGAACGAAAGGAGAGAAGTGAACAGCCACAAGGGCACAGGGGGCGAGACTTACAGACCACATATTATGCAAACGACGCAACAATTACATCGCAGTTTCCTGCTGGTTGCTTATCGTTAGTGCTTTATGTATTATAATATAATTTCAATCGAAATATATATATATATATTTATATTAATAACGGTTAAATGATAAACATTGAAAATTAATTGCTAATCGGATTGTCTTTCTTTTGTTGCGCGCGTTAAATAATTCGTTATGATAGGGATTTCCAATAGAACAATGCACACACCATTCCCATCTCATCGACAGTCCCGACGCTGTTGTACAAAGAAATGGGCAGCAATAGTGGTGGTGGTGATGGTAGTGGGGTAGGTAGGTCCCTCGGGAAGCTGCGATCCTTCCTTTCTCGCTCCCTCGTACGGCGAAAAGGGAAGGCGAGCGAAGAGCCACGGAGAAGGAGGGACCGCATCTTGCTCCGCAGGACTCCCTCTCTCGCCACCGGGGTCTCGCTATTTATTTTCCAGGATTTCAGAGTCCGAAGCCATTAATCTCCGCTCCGCAGCGTCAGTAGAGCGCGTCAGGGCGACGTCGGGGTGCGTGGCGTCGCCGACGTCGCTCTGCTCTTAGCCGCAGCCTCGTGTACGGCGTTTGGAACCGCGGCGGTGAGGCATTGAAGAGGAGAGAGGGGGAGGGGGAGGGGGACAGAGAAGGGAGAGCACCGAGAGATGAGGTGTCGGTAGGAGAGGTCGTGGAAGTTGGTCAGAGTGGAGGGAAAAGGGACGTGTGGTGGTCGGGACGAGTGGGGGGATCTAGGCTGGGTTACCCCGAAGGGCGAGGGAAGGGAGAGAGAGCCCGAAGAGAGGGAGGTGCTGATGGCGGCGACGAGAGGGGAATAGTCGTATGGTAGAGTTATGCAAAAAATATCTGCGTCCGCAAGAAGATCGGATAAAGAAGGTACAGGATATTAGTGTATTAGAATTCAGCTCTGCATCACAGGAGGACGGTATCAGAGACACGTCGATGATTTATTTCGCGAGTATCTCGTATAACGCGCGTATATCGACCAGTTAATTATCGAACTTAACTTTGTTTTCGGCGCAAGAAAACGTTTTCCTAGTAAAAACTGGGACGATAATTTTTGCATATTTCATGCTGGTAAAACACAGTTGGAGCTCATAAATAATTTGCATAACGCGATCGAGGATCGCGTTAATGGCGGCCCTTTTGTTGCGGGCAGACGGACTCGCCGCTGGTGAATGCCGACCACGTTGATTGAGAATCGCGAGCGTAGCCACTCTTCTCTCGTTAATTAACATTGTGTTCTTCGTGGGTAAAGGGAGACGTCAAAGCCCCTGTGTTAGATTCAGACTCCGAAGCCCCTTTGTCCGCGGAGAGGCACCGAGCAACCCTCGCTGCTCTTTCACCCCTTTTATTGTTTATCCCACCTACTTATTATGTCAGCATCATACCACCAGGCTGTACTAACCTCTTGATATTCTAATCGGCCAATTCTCATCTACGCCTCTCGTCACTCCCCACACTCTTGTCGCCGTTCGCTCGGCGCGCGCGTCTAGCAAGAGATTCCCGGAATTCCTGACATCGGCGATAACTCTTAAATTCCTGCAGGATGAAAGAAGCGCAACGCCGTCGGCAGAACGTCCGGAAGAAATACTGTTCTGCTGTTGGAGGGCCGATTCTTTCATGTGAGGGACGAGAGAAATTCCTTCTCTCAACAATCGCGAAGGTAAAATGGAGGCAAGAAATCGATAGTCTTATTTTTGCCGATGGCTCTCGTACTAAATAGTAGAGTGGTTATTAAAACATCGACCGATCTGTTTTAACGAAAGATTATTGGAAATGATATATTTGAATTCTAATAAATCGCTCTTGTATGAATGTTCAGGTTCGATTAATATTACATATGTATCTATATTTCCACGAAATCATTGTGTTCTACATTAAGGATTAATTATTTAGAAACGCGATGTGATGCACAATTGTTTGGCAATCGTTAATAATCGGTTGATATCGGTTATCGTGTATAATAAAAAGCGATTTTCATATTACTTGAAAACTTTTAGCTTCGAAACCGTAGCATAATCTCCTCCCTCTCTTCTAGAGAATCTCGATATTATTACTATGTAAATCACCCCTTCTTTACGGTATGCTGACGCTCACGGTGACAGCCCCTGGAGTGCTACGCGGTAGGATGGATGAGCTCTAGGTTCTTATTAGATATTCCAGCGCACCCCAACCTCCGATCTGCAAACCTGTTCTATCGTTCTGCGTCGATACACCCTTACATTGAGAGGAGACGCTTCCTTTCACCATGGGCGGCATGTAATTGAATGCGAAATTGCATTTGGTTCTCGAGCAATGACGGTACATTATTGCAGATCCGCTTTTGCGTCATTTGCGTGCGATATTAATTTCATATTACTTTATGCTTTTTTTTAGCTTAAAAAACGTATTTTTTATTTAAAGTAAATACATAGAGAAGATAAATCAGTTTTGTTGAATATGCTTGTGGAGGGCTGTCTCTCTCTCTCTCTCTCTCTCTCTCTCTCTCTCTCATTCACTCACTCTCTCTCTCTCTTTCTTTTTTTTTTTAGAGAGTAAATTCTAGAGGATAAAAATAAAATTTCTTGAGCGGAAACCGAACCTCAAGGGTTCCCCTCAGCTGCTACGAATGGCGGATGAAACGAAGAGGCAGGACACGCAATTTCGGCAAAATTAATGTAAAGCTTTCGTGAGAGAAGAAGTGGGACAGAGAGAATAAGCTAGGGGTTGTGTAGTGAGCTATAGTTGGAACATTAATGCACTTTTAATGTATTTCAATAAGGGAATAACTGTTTTGCGAGTTTTTCACATTTTTTGCTAAGAAACGACATATTTTATCCGTCTAATTTAACTATGTGAAATGGTCATGAAAGATTCATCGGGAAATATATATATATATATATATGTGTGTGTGTGTGTGTGTGTGTGTGTGTGTGTGTGTGTGTGTGTGTGTGTGTGTGTGTGTGTGTGTGTGTGTGTGTGTGTGTGTGTGTGTGTGTGTGTGTGTGTGTGTGTGTGTGTGTGTGTGTGTGTGTGTGTGTGTGTGTGTGTGTGTGTGTGTGTGTGTGTGTGTGTGTGTGTGTGTGTGTGTGTGTGTGTGTGTGTGTGTGTGTGTGTGTGTGTGTGTGTGTGTACATCCTTTTTAAGATAATTTAAATAAAATTTACGCGCAAGCAGAGGAAGTCATCTTGCATATAGAACAAGGAATAAGAGGATGCAACGAACGTCAGGATGCGATTCTCTTGTTGATATCGGAAAAGAGCGAATCAAACGAGTGACGCAGTCGAAAACGATTCAACCTTCGGAGAGAGAGATACAGAGAGAGAGATAGATAGATAGAGAGAGAGAGAGAGAGAGAGAGGGAGGGAGGGTGAAATTCTTCGATAGGATGTCGGGTGATGCCACCGCCTCTCCCAATCCTGCCGGCGAGCGAGTGACTACCAACATTAGTCCACTGACATCATTGACACTTTTATTAATGACACCGTTGCCCGAGGCATCTCCCTCCGCCACGAGGTATCCTCCACGTCCCCTCGCTCGCCACCAGATTTTCCACTGACGTGGATGCAGTCACGATAGCACCGAGATTCGTTCGTTTCCACCCATCTCGCGCTCCTTTTTTTTTCTTCTTCCTCTTCTCCTCGAGCATTATTGTATTCCCCCCGCAGGACAAATAGGACTCTGGCCTTTTCTCTTGCCGTGTCTATCTCGTTGTGCCCGCGCCCCTCACAATTGTCCTTCCTTTCTCTTATCCTCTCCGTTGTTCTTGTCGCCGCGCGATCCCCTTGCTACACCCCTCTCTCCCTCGTCTGTTCATCCATTCCTACGCCCTGGGACCTCGCGAGGGAGCGGCTCTCAAGTTACATTGAAAAATCTAGCGGACGGGAGAAAAATTGGCGATACCTATATCATCCATTGTGCTCGCTCTCCTTCTCCTTCTCTACCACGCGAAGCGTTTTTGCGCAGAAAAACCTGTGTATTTAATTAATTGCATGCTTTTGTATTGGCAAATTTTTTCATCTTACAGTATCTCATAATACGAAACTGTAATGATACGTTCTCGTTGCCTATTATTGTGTTTTTCAATCGTTGATGAATCAACGCCAATCAGCAATGCAAATATCGCGAAAAGATAATATACATCGGTGCCAATTATAGGAAATACCGTATAATGCGTGTTACATGAATTTATGCTTCCGGTATCTAATGTGAACACACACACTCCCCAGAAATAAATTAGAAGTTTGCAGCTGGTAATACTAACTTTAAGCGGCTACGTGATTGGTGTAATTTCTGACGCGCGCGGACGTGGAAAATATCTGAGTTATCAGCAGGCTGAGGATGGTACCACGAAGAACAAGTAAGGCAATCGATATATAACAAGCAATATATATACAACAGCGCATGTCTCAAATTGTCGGGTCGTTTGTAATGATGATTCGATCAGACCGTTCATTCTTCCTGCAGCTTTCTACCCTTCGGTTTATCCCCAATGTATACTGCATTCCGGTCAACACCAACCTCGACAACAGGACTTTCGTTTCCGATGGCTTATCCGCGGATTTGTGACCGCCGCTTGTATCGTGGACTGCCTACTTATAAGATTTATTTCTCGAGAGTTTAAGAATCGTTCTCTCTCTTTCCCATTCGACGTTAATCGTCCGCAATAAACGATACTTCTTTTCTACAAAAGCATATTCTTTAGACGATAAACATATTAATTTTTCTAGCGATGATATTTTTATTAAACACATTTATCGCGTATGCGATAATGCAAGATAAAACTTTTGCAATTGTTACTTTTGCAATTTTTGCGACGATGTAAAATTCGTATAATATAATTTATTCCAAATATGAAAAAAAATATCTTTAATAAATTAAATTGTTTTTCAAAGTATTTTCTTGCACATAATATTGAGTAGAGCGGTAGAAGGAAACGATAAGCACCGTACAATAAGGCCAAGTTGGATCAGCCGCTCTTGTGCAATCTTGCGTAGATAGGACCGTGTGCTGATGGATGACAAATGGCTCCTCCACGACGCGTCACTCTAGACGCTGCTAGAGGCTCCTCCTATACGTGATCAACCATAGCTCTGGGTGACGTGAGAAGGGTAGGGGGATGACGTTGGGGTAGAAACCGGGGCGCAACGGGGGCTGCAGTAGGATAGAACGCGGGTCGAAGAGAGGCAGAACGAGGGTGACGGGCGGGAGGGGAGGGGGGTCGAGAGGGATAGGGGTTGAACGGGTCGTCGGAGATAAAGTGGGACGTCTGATCCTCCGCCGAGGCGAGCAAAAAGATCCTCGCGCTTCGCGTCCCAGGAGACGGAAGCCGGGAACGAGAAAAACTCCCCCAAGCCACGTCGACCATCTCCCTCACCCTGTCTCATCCTCTCTCTCTCTCTCTCTCTTTCTCTCTCTTCCTCGTTCTTCCATCTCTTTCTCTTCTTTCAACTCACACCATGGCCAACACCGACGTAGCCGATGCTTTCATCCACCTTTTCCGCGACGAGCCATCTCCGAGCACGAAGAAAGAAACTTCGAAGGGAAAGAATCTGCGTTATACCTTATCTCTACAGCGGCGGGTCATTAATTAGCGACGGTCAGTCGATCAAGAGTCATCCGCACGCACATGTACGAATGTTATCATATATATCTTTTTGCTTTTACGCTTTTATAATTGACCTATCTATATAAAATATCTTTTGGCAGAGAAAGTAGGCATTTTTAATCGCATTTTAAAATTTTAAAAAGTTTTTGAAAATATTGTTCTAAAGAATGTTTTATCATAAATATCATAATTATTATTATCATCTATAGGGATTGAAAAATTCGATTATCACGAGAATATTTGTCAATTTGTGAGATGAAAGAAACAGATAGTTTTTTCTTCCATCATCTATATTTTTTAGATTACCATTATTTTTACAAACTAATTGCATAATTGCATGTTTTTTTTTTTAAATCTCAAATAAATCTCGTGTAAAAAGTATGGAAAGGAACGGAACTCTAAAGTTTTCGCCGTATGCCGCGTCGCGATAGTGCTGCGAGGATCCCGAAAGATGGATGATACGTAGCTTGGACCTCCATCATGAGCGACACGTCAGGCGTATGAATTCTTCTTGATTGCTGGGCGGGCTGTAAGCATAACGAGCCACCCGCTACGTCCATCAACTACGCACCGGTCAATTCATTTCGGATACATGCTTGCGCCCGCATATACGCACACACACGCACGCAGACGCGTGTATACGTCTACATGTCCCTAGTACACGGGACGAGGGCGTAGACTGTACGTGTATGCACACCAGAGATATGTATCGATTGGCGCATTCTGTAGCCCCGACATACTCGCAGCATGTACTTACGTGCCAGATAGACCTGCTGCGTTGACGCCTGACCTGTCTACCGACGGTATGCGGCATTCATTTTGCTTGATTTCTTGATTTAAATCTTCACCGAGCCTTAGTTAAGGGGCAGACGTGCGTTTGATCGACGACTTGTCTCGTCAAGAGGATGAGTGGTGGCTTTGGCCGAAACTAGGGTTTCAACGGCTAGATTACGTGAGCTGCCTGAAAGAGAGGGATAACGTGCCCTCACATGTGTGGCGCATTATGCAAAATTTAATACTACGCACGAGATGTCCCAGATTCGCGTGTCCCATCTTTTTTTAACTGTGGATTCTTTGACAAATTTTTGGAGATTTGAGATATATAAAGAAAACGTTAGAAGAGAAAAATAATAGAAATAAATTTGCAGTATGTTTTATCGTAAAAACTAGAGTGTCAATTATATAATCATTGAAATATTGAATTGATCGACATAGGAATAAATAAGACAGAATTTTTCAATCCGCTAAATAGATATCGTTTTCTGTCTTAAACGATTCGTGGACCAATTATCATCGTTTCGTATTCTAAGTAGGTAATTGAGAATTCAATCATAATGATGTGACTGACACTTGCTTCCGTGGAGGATTAAGATTCAGCTCGAGTAACCGATGAGATTCTCTTTTTGATCGAGAATCAAGCCGCGTTACAAAACTAGTCATTAAATACTTATCTGTCCTTTTAGCGCTCGGATATCTCGCGTGTAATTCAGACGGGACACGACTAGCGCCACTGCGGCCTTTCGGTTTGCTCATATCAATTACCTCGTACACACAGCGGGCTAGCTACAGAAACGCAATAAAGACATTTAACATTGAAGTTTATTACAGGTGGAATGGTGTATAAAGGAGGCTCGATCCCGGCTTGAAGGGGCTTAACATTTTGCCCGTCTCATTTTCGCTGCTCGTAAACTATTCATTTAACCGCGCGGCTATAATCTTGATCGAAACTACGGGTTATTATCCTTCTTGTACCATCATCTTACCTCTTTCCGCCTTTCTACCCGATACTCATCCGCGCCCTACCAATCTTTCCGCACATTGCACGCGTTTAATTTTTCTTCAGGGGCGCATGCACCGCCCGAGAACATGCGCCGCTCACGACACATCACATTTTGACCAGCTGTTCGTTCAAGACGATTTATAGAAAAAAGAAATATGTTTGTTACGTTATGTTAAATATATAGTTCAAGAATATATTTGGATATTATTTATTGTCCATTTGATATCAGACATATGTGACAATTTCGTAACGATAATAATTTGCGTAATAAAAATAATTTTATGTATTGTAGTGGATAAAATATATATGCAAATCTTAAGAAGATAATAACGATGATAATAATAATAATACGCAAAACGGTACTTTTCGAGCGCGATTAACATAAGTAAGGATCTTCGATTTTACGCTACGCACGATCGTTTATTGATAAAATTATATTGGAAAGAAAGATATAGATAAAAACGTATGCGCACATACACACGCACGTCGCACGAGCTTAACTGCAATCTGCATAATATACATTAAAGTTTATTATTACGAACATCGATGCCACGCGGTCTTTACTTACTAGTCTGGCTTTCGTCTAAATTATACACGTCGCCTAATGTCTTAACTGAAAACGCTCCGAATCATTATCATAATTTTGGCATTTCCTGTCGTTCTTGTTTTCGCAGCCGCACCCGCAATCTTCCTTCTGGGTGGTGTTGCAACTTATTGCTGGTTTTATCGGCGATTAAGATATCGTCCATATTTTTTCCCGAGTGGTACATTCTTACATTGCAGTTTTACGTCGCGTCTTTTAATTCTAAGTTATATAGGTAAGACTTTTTTTAAATTAGATAGTTTTTTTAATAAGATAGTTTTTTCGCAACATTTTAAAATACTGATACGGGAAAGAAATGAATAAAATAATCAGTTTATACATATTTTCGTAATTATTTCATATTTTATATTTATATATGATATGATATACACATTATATATATATATATATATCATGCTATTACTTATCAAGAGCAGTGGTATTATATATATTACGCAATATTATTAATATCATTATTTTAATTTGATTCACATAATTTAATTGTATTATATTATTTATTGATTAAACATTAATTGTACATTGTTTACGAAAATTAATTATTATTAATTTCTTTCTCACGTGACAATTTATACTATATGTGTTCATTGCGCCGTATAATTAATCGATAATTAACAGGAAAAACAAGATTTATAATTGTACCACAATATAATTCACAAAGTATGGAAAAGTATTAGAGTCTACA
>NW_021849573.1:460581-461080 GCF_003651465.1 Formica exsecta | reverse complement strand
ATATACATGATATAAAATAATTATTTAAATTATACACATAAAAAATTATTTTTAATTTGCTGTAACTCACAGTATCCGAGAAGTGACCCCTAACCGAGAGTTTTCAATTTACGTCCTCTTTTTCGCGTATATAGCTTACAACAGAGGTAAGGTCTATGAACACGTGAGCCCCAACTATGCAAATTCCATCCCCGTCTGAAGGTCCCCTCGCTCGGTCAGACATGATTAAACACAGAACGCTGTTGTTTCCAACCCCTTCCCGTGCCATCCCCACAAATACCATGGCAGGATTCGGCGGCATACTCGCCCGATCTCTCCAGGATTCAATCCCCAGTTTAATCACTAACCCCGAAAACTCGATGGCGCATCGCCTTTCCTCCGCCATTCGATAATATCTATAGTCATTCCCAAGCGGTTTTCTCGCTTTTATTAAATCTCCGCAGCATCTTTCGCTCAATGTGAATTTATCCTGTCGCGTTTTGATTCCATCCGGCATTCC
>NW_021849573.1:436622-459560 GCF_003651465.1 Formica exsecta | reverse complement strand
GCATTCCTCGGCGCACCCCTTAATTGCCATCCTACGGATAGTGGTTGCTTATTGATAAATCTCCGTCGTTAATTGAGATTATTATGTAGCGAGTTGAGTTATCAGAGATAAACGCGCATCGCAGTGATTTATTATTTGTTTCAAAGGCGGAAGTTACGCGTCTATGTTTGTCAAAGGATAAATCTTTCTGGTTATCTTTCTTTACGAGCTTTATATACAGAATGTCACAAAATTAGAAATACAAATCATGGAAAAATTAGAAAAAGATATATTAAGCAAATATTATTTTATTTAATTTTTTTATTTTATTCCAATTTTTTTCTATTATTCTCAAAATGCATTTGACAAGTTTTAGACGCTTATTTGAATAAAGAAATCATTAGATAATGCTATAAATGCGAGATACAGAAAGCATAAACGGCGAAACTGAAGCAATAATCATATGAAGGAAAATTAATGTTTCGTTCTAATTTGCATTAGTATGGAACGTGTAGCGGATTAATACACGCATGCACACGCACTCGAAGCCGTTCGCCGCGGTAATCTAACATTTCGCTCCGCCCGTTCTAAATCTCACGACACGTGTCCAGATATTCAGGAGCAGATTGTTTCGTTGTAAACGGCGATATAACGACCCCGTTTAAACCGCTAAATGGATCGTCTCTCTCTCTATACATATACATGTATCTCTTTAACTGTTATGCCATGGTGACTCCCCGGCTGCGCGCCGCTGTACATCCCCTTATAGCATCGCGTTTACGTTTACGAGCACCACCGCTGACGTTTACGAGCCACCGGCTGACGTACGAGCCACTTGCTGCTCTCTTGCTTTCATTGCTCGAGCTCACGCTTTAGCGTTTCGCCACCGTTTTCGCCGCTTCTGATCTCCGGAACGGATAGCGATTTTATTGTTGCCGCATTGAATTCCGTCTGTCGCATTATTGCCTCGTTCGTTGGATTTTTAAGAATTGGAAACGACACGCTAACGAATGTTTTATGGTGATAGCTCTATTTTGGTATAAATTTCTCCTATTTATCATGTAAAAAAAACATTGAATTTAAAACAATCGACCTGATGTAGTACAAAGACGAGCGGAGGGAAGATAGATTTCAGGAAAGCTGACCTTGGGATGTAACTGCGTAAGCATGCTGCGCCATTGCGCTCAAATTCGAACGATTTATGGGGTCGGATGTAACTTATTGCCTCACTGTTCTCCGCATGACGTTTTTATAAAACGTGCCGTGACGTAACCAAGCCAGAATTGTAGGCCTACCTATTTATTTACCTACCACCTACCCTGCAACATGAAACAGCAGCACATGTTACGCACTTTTCGCGTCTTTATTATTTTCTTCCTGCCGTTCGAGCAAAATTTATCACCGGTAGCCATCCCGAAACAAAAACAAGAAAGTTGCCTGAAATTATGTACACATTCCTGTGCGGTAGAAATGATGGCAAACAGAAGTAAGTACCCAGGATCAGAGGTGGACTTGGCTTGTCGCCATATTGCTAAAATATGGTTGTTGCCTTTACCACCGTTTCTATTCTGTCGTATCTTTGTTTAAATCAAACAAGGGGTGCGAGTGATATTTGAATTGATATTTCAATTTCTGTGCTATTTTGTAATTTTTAATCGGGACGATGATCTCTTTTAAAATTTTTAAATGAGAACACAATTTTATATATAGATAAATATCTTCATTATTGAGATTTTGTAAATGTTCAAAGATAATAAAAATAACTAATTCGAGCTTTTATTTCTATGCTCGTTACACATTTAAATGTCTCCTTTCCTCTTGTAATATTCCAGTATAATTTATGTCTGTGTATGTAATTAATTAATTAGCCTTACCAGGTAGTTAAAAGTTAGCAATCGTTATCGTCATCAGCGCGATTCGTAATCATTATGTCAGGGTAATTAGCTGTCTTTAGTACACGCGTTTTGAATTAATAATCACTCCACCATGCGTCAACTATCCTTGTTTGATTTAAATAAAGATACGACAGGTCGTGTCCTTGGATATGGCGGATGCCGAGGGGTTAGTTTCTTGACTGATGAAGCATCCTCAACGTTAATTACCTCCTCGCTTTTAACCATCCGACACGTAATGTCATCATTCTCGTCACATCGTGCTGTCTGCCTCGGCTTCTTCCATTATTATAACACAAGAAACGTGAAAAGCTTTCTTAAAACTATATCTCTCTCGTACAACAACGCGTCATTAACGTGTCTCGACGTCACGCTTCATCCAGACGCATTACCGTCTATGCACCATATGCACTGTTTCATAAATACCGGCCCTCGTTCCACGCAACTGCGTAAATTAAAAACCCAGTCGTCTCTCGCATTATAACGATCCGCGATACGGTCGATTGACTTTGATAAAAATAGAGAAAATATGACGCGCCTAATAATCTCACAGAAACGCCGCTCTTTAAGTCGATATTTGATTAATGGAAAACTACTTGATCGCGAGCTTAATTATCAAAATCGGTCACGAATAATGAGAGAATATGAAATAGATCGCGCGAGCAATTTCGCCAAGTTACAATTTTATCGAGTCGGTCTCGTTACCAGATTTATGACAATGAAGGGTCGGAAAAGAAAGGGACTGTCAAAGTGAAATGTCGATGAAATGGACTTTTTCTTTTTCCCGGAGCTGATAAATCGAAAAGAAATACGGACGATTGATTCACTCCCGCGGATTCTCGTGAAAACAGTGGGAGCATCGCGTAGGGGTGGGACAAAAGTGATAATATTTTCTTTGGTTCTATAGTGACATTCTTCCAACGGAGAGTCAACACACATATATATGTATATACATCCGCGTATATAACGCACATACATACGCAACGTATCCACCCTTCGTAAGCCTATTCACGAGCTACGCGTCTACGCAAACAGTCGGAAGATCCAAACAATGAGTCGGCACTGCGGTTGCTTTTATTTTTTGAAAAATGGAGAAACACGGGCGGTTCGTCGGACGTACTTCCGGAAGATTCCAACCTCCGTCCTTCGTATCTTCGTTCTCCGCTTTTTCCTGTTTCATCCCACGCTATTCATCATCGTATCTTCGTTCTATTTTATCTTGTACATGTGCACTCTTCCTTTTCGTATAACGTTAATTTTTGCTCACTGCCAAATTATTTTTTTATTAATTATAAACTCGCGTTATATTTAAGTTATCGCATTTATTACAATAATTGATAATTAAGCAGTTAATTTATCTTTATTACTACTATTACTTTTGTCCTACTTTCTCTGCTCGTTTTGCATCTATTCTTCCCATCTCGCCATCGACCGCTTCTTCTCTGGTTTATCTCTGGTAATGTCGGTTTTCTAGTAAGCTGTCCTAGACATCTCGTGATTTATCGCTGCGGGTATGAATGATCCATCTCAGGCCGGCACTGAGACACCGAACCGGACACTCGAAGCTGGCAACGTCACCGACACGTATTCTCGATTGGCGAGGCTGTTATTTCGCTCCTCGATTCTGGATACGGTCGGGAATGTAAAAAAAAAAAAACATTTTCCAGACTCCGTCGTGTACATTTGGCATTTTCGTTAAAACGCGAACTCTCGTTTGAACCTGTATCTTGGCAACGGTCGAATTAGTTCTTCCACGAGTTAAATTTTCGTAACATTTAGCAAAATATGTTTCGGCGACTCTTTTTCTGAGACCGATATCGGACATTGGGTTTTTGCGCCTTCCGCCGTATCTTCGCATTCTAGTTGGCGACATTAACTCGGTGATTTACTCCCGCCATGATGATCTATCTTTTCCGCTGATACTCACACAATCTGGAGTCGAAGGATGAAATCGTTCTGAAAATCGAAGCGAAAACTGGGCGACGGTGATGCACGACACATTCCCAGAATATATAATATATATTTCTTTAGTGGAAAATATTAATCTGGAAAGACTGTATGCGATTTAATTTTCGATATTACCTTCAACCGAACATACTGCGATATATATCAATATGAATGCATGAAAATTATGTATTCCGTGTATTATATGCTTGTATGTTACATATATTATGTATCTCACAAAATTGTGATATGAATCCTCAAGTATAAATCTAATAAAAAATATCGGTTAATGTTGTGACATACTGACAATGAATAAAACTGGCAGTTATTATTTAATGTAGTAAAAATTTTTATAATTAGTAGAGTAAATTTTTACAAAATATAGCCCGTGTTTCATCGAGTTTCTCATTTCGGCAGATTAATCATGATACAAAGCCGGTTAACTGCCGGATCGCGCTGGTACAGACCGGTCATGCGGGATGCTGTATTCTCTACTACCTGTTATTTTCTTTCGTTCCTACAAGAAACAACGTGCTCGAAGCTTGCGAGGCCCATTTTGGTTCATATCGAAAGAGCAACGTACACGTACCGCAAGATCTTATGTCAATAACTGTGGTGCCACTTTACGCGACCCTGCAAATATCTAGTCGTCTAGTTGAAGCGATCGATAATATCTACGCATAATCTCCGTGTTGTTTTTTCAAGATACAAGCTATGAAATATTCATGCACGCATTAAGACATCAAGTCGCAAAAGCTGAAAAGCTCGATCCCGAGAAACCGTGTTCGATTTACGAGGCGCCAGAATTATCTGAACCTTTAAAATATCTAACGATCCCTGGATAATCAGTAGATCCCTGGTCTGTCGCGAGACCACGTGTTGGTAGGCCAGGTCCGTGCTACAAAGTGCAGATTATTACGAAGGCTGCAATTTTGCAAAATGGATTGGTCTCGGATAAGAAAATTTTAGCTGGCCGTTCCCCTACAATGTTCTTGCAATTTTCTCCCTTCCCGGTGCCGCCATGCAGAAATTACCAGGTGGGAAATTTTTTTTCAAGCCTCATGTTGGTTGGGGATTGGCCGCCCTCCTCCCTTTCCTCTGCCCCT
The DNA here is from genome assembly GCF_003651465.1 of Formica exsecta. Lineage (NCBI taxonomy): Eukaryota > Metazoa > Arthropoda > Insecta > Hymenoptera > Formicidae > Formica > Formica exsecta. Next base: position 454,639 of record NW_021849573.1, on the reverse strand, counting down.
TGCTCCCTTTTCTTCCTCCGACAACAGGTAGAACCGACATCACCACCGAAAAGCTTAACGATTTGCCTAGGTGATCGCCCTTAATCGGCGTCCGGCTGATTTCGATGATTAATTTTTGTCCAGAAGTGGCCGTTAGTACATGCTCAGATCGAACGCTAAGCATGTAGACGGTATTAAGTAGTAGATCGTACCTCTCGAGCGTATACTCTGTCTTTATCGCAACCGCGCGCCTATACTCGTCTCGAGTAGTATCGTGCTGATTTTATCGTGCTGATTGCTCGCCAATATTCTGACCGCTCCTGGCTATTGATGATTAGCCGATATACGAATCCATCAGCAAATGTCTTTATTTCGGAAGGCCTCTGTACGCGTATGCGGCTATTCTTTCATGCTTGTAAAAATATTAAAAAAAATTTCTTTCGCGTGCATGGATTTAACTTTAATCGAGTCGTTTCCTGCCTCTTGTATTTCTAATTTGTCATAACGATTCGTATACTAAAACGCTTCCTTCCATAGCAAATAAGCATTAATTTGCTTTTCTTAATAGTTTCTGGCAAATGTATTAATAACGCACTTCGCTATATTTGAGATACGACGCGTATCTCAATATGAGCACGTGATCCATATCGTTTTACAGTGCAGTGAGTAAAAAAAAAAAGAAATGCAAGATTTACGCGCGGTTTAACGGACGTCAAGATCTTCCTTATTCGGGCTTGAAGACGATGCCATTAATCAATGTATATACATTGTCGCGCTGAACGACCCACGTCTAACATGGTGTATGATTATCTGGAATAAAGTATCCCGCGCGACAAATCACTTTCTTGTCAGGAGTTGTTTAATCGACCACATAGGAAAAAGAACATTGTATATTAAAATTTATACATTACGTTGTAATTATTACATTGTATATTAAAATACCATATAGGCGTGGCTCTCAAAAGCGCGCGATGCGAGAAACATCGTTATCAGTTAATTCAGACTACTTTGTATCACTCGTGATTGCTTTATACTTGGTAGTGTAAAGGTATCGTCTTTGCAGTCTGAAATTTGTTAGTTTTTATTTCCGTTCGTGTAAAAACTGACGTAAAAATTAATTCCCTTATAATTTCTCTCGTATATGTGTAACGTAATTGCATTGAAACGTAAAAAAAATGTCGCGATATTTTTTCGTGATCAGAATGTTTAAATTTGTAATTAATTCGATAATACTAATGGGAAGATTTTTGTACGATGAATATTTATCCATGTGTTTTTCGACATCGTCGTGTTTAATCGACGAAAGACGAATATCTTTCACGATATTACATACATATATCTATTTACATATGTACGTACGTTCCTTTTTTTTTTTTTACCGAGGCCAGCGGCCGTCAGACGCACGGTGGTCATTTGTCGTGTGCGCGCATGTGAAAATACGACAGAGGAATATTTCACTTTTCGTAGCGTTCACGCGCGCCCCGACGACAGCGTCGCGGTGCCACGTCACGAGGCATTCATTTCGAAATACGTATACCGGTGCGTCCATGGTCCGGGGAGTAGCCTTAATAAATGTAGAAGCATTTATAAAGGCAGCAAGATGCGAATGTTCCTGCTCTCCCCTTTCTATCCTATCCCCCATCCTCGCCCTTCTGCTCCTCTCATTCTTTCTCGCTCTTTCTCCCTTTTCGCGTTCCCTTGGCACGGCGGAAAATACACGCGGCAAAATCCTACGTCGAAAAACGTCGATAAGGTATGACGTTCGAGAAGGATGAAAAGAATTTTTCTCCGATGTGTGCATATTCTCTTTATCTGTTTTTATTTTTCTTTCTTTCTTTCTTTTCCTTTTTGACATAGTACGTTGCGTATGCAAGCTCTCGCGGGCTCGCGTGTCTCGCTGTAAATCTCTTATAAATCTTTTTAGGCGGAGCGCGACGTCTATGAGACGCGAGAGATTCAAATTGAATGAAAACAGTAGCTCAGTCGTAACGATAAAACGATTTACTGCCAGCGTTAGTGTAACGGGGCTAGGAGAATACGATAAACATAATGCTTTAGCGTGGCGTAATTAGCACTCCTCCGCGAACATGTGAAATATTTGATTGATTGTAGATAACACGATATTATCTCAGGCGTTGAGTAACGATTCACGCGAAAGAATTATAGCCGTATGCAACATTATCGTACTTTTCTTATACGCATTATGCAAATACAGATACACTGGCGCACGCGCAAATTACCATTTTCCACGGCTATTTAACTTTTTGCGTAATTGCTCTAAGTCAACAGCTTGTCGGGCCGAATAACGTTTGGACATATGGGCGAATTTAAGACAATTGCAACAAATGCATTTATAATTTTGCTATGAATTTTGCAAAATATCTTTCCGACGACTTATGATACATACGAGGATTTACATAAAAAAATTACATAAAAAAGACTTCTGGCATCATATTTTCCGCAAACAGTGACTATTCATTTTTCTCGCCTTGTATATTCATAATATATTGATATAAACGCGTTTTATCTTAATATTATCAGCAAATAAAAATTTGATAATTATATTTGAATTAATTGCAATACACACTAGAAGTGATAATATAATATTAATTTTACGAGACCTCACATATGATTATGTGTACGGAAAATGATGCTAATAATATATTAGTTTTGTAAAATGTTCAATTTATGGTATTTTATTAGACAAGTGGCAAGTTTTAAATAAAATAGAATTATTAGCCGTTCAAATATTTTCTATTGTTTAATTATGTAATTTATTTTTTGTTGTTTCATAAAGAATTTTCTAATAACGCGAACTAAATTATATTTTGGCATTAATGTTAAATGTTTTGGCAAAGGAAATTTTCGTCAACTGAAAACTACTATAATTATTAGAGACACGTGAGGGATAGAAAGAGAGACGATCTAATTTGCGCAACCGCCGATATCATAGTATCTCAAACAATGTCGCTATCCGCGTACACCGAACGCAATCTCTCATAGTTGGCAACGTGTCCTATCGGGCAGCAACGAAAAATAACGAAAATTCGCTCGTCCGTGCGACGCGGTGTCGGCGCAACGATTCATTTCGGGATAGTTAAATCAGAATCGTATATATATATATAGTATACGTATGCGCCAGTCATTGAAAACGCGTCGAAGACACGCGGGCGTAGAGTGTCCAGTGTCGCGCATGTATATTTATACGCACACATAAGTATCACACGGTCAAATCGAACGAGTGGGTATTAATAGAAGCGTATAGTTCGATGTCGGGGTTGTTGCCGGCCGTCAGGCAATGTTGTGTACACCGAAAAATATGTATATTCGCGCGGGCGTACGTATATACATATGTACGCGGATACATAGGCTTGGCGATACCGATCGGCGGGATGCGAATACCGGTATTTAATAGAAACGTAGTCCGACGGTCGACGTTGTTGTCGTTGACCATTAAGTGATGAAAATGATTTTTCGAAACCAATCCGCCGAGTGCGAGCGAGGCGAAACACGGGCCTCGAAACGGTCGCCACCGAGGCCCGTCGTCGCCATGTTCCGACGGCCGACGGGGTGCGCCATATTGGATGCTGGGACTCCAATCCAATCTTGTCTGACCGAATACATCGGAGTCCGTTTACATCCTGTCCCAGGTGTGCGGAGTCAGTAAGTGCACTTTTATTTTTTTATGAAAATAATCATCAATGCCTTCTTCAACAATAAACACATTGTGCGAAATGTTTTGATAATTTCTTGCGAAGTGCGTATATATTGTAGAATGCGTTTAAAAGTGAGGAAAATTAATCGTGTGGCGAATTCTTGTCTCTTCGAAAGCATTTCAATATTTATTAATTAATTGTTTTTTTTGAATATTCTTTATTAAGTTTCTAATAAATCGGAAACCTAATTGTACATTTACGTCTCTGCCGCGTATGATGTTTAATAAGTTTGATATTAAAAAGTTTTAAATGATACATATTTAGTATATTTATAAGATCTTTTATTGCTCTGTTTTTAATCAATATAATTGATAACAATAATTTAAATCTAATTTTAAATAATACATCGGATGCAAAAGATTTTTATATACTATATCTATAGATTTTATTTTTATAAAAGTTTTTTAGACACAACAAAATACAAAATAATTTTTTTTCGCATTTATGTTTTTTTTTTTATCTATAATTCTATGTCTATAATTTATTAATATTCGTTTTTTTATTCTTGATTAAAAAATATATCTTATAGTTTATATTATAAAAGTCTAATGTGCCCTATTATTTTTTATTTTATTTTATTATTAATATTCTGTTTTGCAAATCTACTGCGAATAATATGTAATGAAAGTATTCAACATAATGATAATATAAATTTCATTCATGTAAATAGTTATTAAAGTAAGATGAAACGTGTTTCTTTATATAATTATTCTGTTAGTTTTTGAAAATTACATAATTTAATCTTTAACATTAACACTCTGCGTGATCCGACGGGTGGTATACATCTTGCGTACGAGTTTAAAATGTTTGCTTTTAAAAAGATGCTTTTACAAATATATTAGATGTTAAATATCTTATAGAAGTGGTATTTATTGCAATTTATTAAACAGAAAAGAAAATCTGCGAATATATTACTTACTAGAAAATTTAACTGAACTTTATCGTTCAACTTAAAATTATCATATCGCAATAAACAATATTTAATTCGTTATTATATTTATAAATGATAAATTATATATTATGTTGAGAGAAATTCGATAAAAGATAAATAGGTAAAATCTTTTCATCAATCAAAGATTTTTGCCCATTTTCAAGTTGGATATTGAGTTTTACTAAGAGTTCCCGTATATTTTTAGTAATAACGAGAATTTTAAATATACATAAACGTTAAACGAATTATTCAGTATAGCTCTCAATTTTGATTTATTTTCTTTTAAAACTCTCGCGTTTTAAAACATTACAAAAATTCGGAAAAGTTGATTTTGTAATATAAGTATATTCAAAACCGAATTTTTATTTTTACTTGCATGTTTCTACATGTGTAACATTATTCGATATATATATTATTTACAATTTTTATTTATGTTGAATTTATGATATATTCTATGCTATTGTTGTACATTGTTGCCATATATTGTACAATATTGTACAATATTATGACATTGTCTTACAAAGTATGTTATAATTAAAAAGAACTTCTTTTCTACTTATTCCCATTAAATAGATACATGGAATGTTTAATTTTTATTTAATTGTGACTTGTTTTTAAAAGAACCATAAAAATAAAGATATAATGTTAAGATTATAATGTTAAAATATATACATATTCTGCGCCAATAAGTATGTATATTAAAAGAAACAGCAAGAATAATAGCAGATTAACATTTTGAAAAATATTGTTGTGCAGTTTAGCATTTAGTAGCAATTTGTAATTTTACCGATTTGGAACTAAATTTTAATCTATGTTGAAACAAAGAGAGACATACTTTATTCGCGATTGTTTCAAAGGCACCTGTATAAGAATGATAGTAATTTGGCCACTCATTTTACTTTACAAAGTACAATGTCGCGCCGCTAATAATTTTGTGATCTCTTCGACATAAGAATAAGCCTCGACCAAATACAGTATTTCGAAATATTAATCAAGACCAAGCCCCTCAACAAATGTATATGCCTGAGCGAAAACGAATAAAGGAAGTATATTTACGAAAGCAGTGCGTACACCACGTGTGCGTCATAAATCATTTCGCTGACTCCTCTAATTATAAGTATGACTATCGCCGCTATCGCATCGTCGCGCATTTAATGCCGGAGGGTAGAGTAACAGTGAGTTTTCTTGTGATAACTTTGCCCTTTTCTTCACGAGTGGAATAAAAAAAGTGCGCAAAAAGGGCCGACAGAAGGATTCTACATAAGCAAGAGATTGGCACGAGAAAATAATTGCTTTACTGAGAATGTCAAAACACTCTCTTATACTGCTTTTTTTTTTCTCAATGTGATCATTTGAACACGTAATAATAATATTTTGGTGTATATTCTTTTAAGCTCGTATGCTTGGCGTACGTTACTATAAATATTTCGGTATCGATAAATATTTTCTGCATATTTTTCGGCATTTTCTTGAAGTGTCACAACATACATATTCTACGATACTTTCAATATAGATCGTATATCATGTTAGATGTTGTAAAATGCATAATCTTATTAATATAATAGTTTATAGAAATTTATTTTACTACGCTAACTTTGAGATAAGAAAAAGATTGAAATGAATATATTATAATAACAAAATTAAAATATTTTAATTGAAAATATAAATTGGAGTAGAGAGTATATTTCTTTTTATATGGTTTTTTCAAAATTAATTCTCAGCTGCAATCCATTTCTCAGCCTGTATGTATAAATCTGGTGTTAGATCTGCCAAATTTCAATAGAGAAGAAGTATGAAAGACTGGCGCGCCATAGATGTATCATAGATTTCAAAATATTTTCGATAACCGTGATACTGATATCAGCATCATGAACCAACGCCGCTGGAAGATATATTGCTCATGCCTCCCAAAATATTACTTCCTATACATCATGTGTATACATAGCTACTCCGTGGATATCACGCGCCATTATCGATACCACATCGATACCTAACGCCGAAACTCTAATCGCTGGTACTTCGAATGAAAATTAACTGTCGACGTTCCGCCGCGCGCGTTTTCGATATACTTTCGTGATACGCTTTGCATTAAGATTTGCGGTTTTTGAAAGATATTATATTATTATATTAGTAAAAAAAGATATTATTATATTAGTAGATATTATTATATTATATTAGTATTTCTTTTATCGGTTTATTATAATTAATACTTGAGAAGGTTTAATCTTTTGATGAAACAGTTATCGTATATTAAAAAAAGAGGGAGAGAGAGAGAGAGAGAGAAAGAGATGTATTCTCTTGCACAATTTCAGTCTCCGATTAAAAATTAATACACACCATATTTTGCACATTTCGATGTCGCTGCAGAGGATGAATTATTAGACGAATACGTAGATAATCGATGTGAACAACCGTACACTCAGGAATTTCACTTACGACTGAACCAGGTAACGCGCGTTTCCGTGTTAGCTGCGAGGTAAAACTTTTGATCTTCGGGGACCTTGAATTTCGTAATTTGCGTATTCCGAAATACAATGGGCAAGTCTCTTAGAGTTGACCGGCAGTAAATCAAAACGTAGAGGAATCCGTCTATTCTGGTGGGCCGGAACTAATAGAGAGTAGGGTAAGGTAGGAGGAATATAAACGGGAGAAGCGAAGAGTAAAAATAAGATCAAATCGAGCAGGAGGAAGGCGGTCTGGGAAATCAAAGTGAACAGTGCAGATATTAAAAGAGGCTGGACTGAAGTGGCATAAATTAAGTTAGCGGACAGACTTTCGTATACAATCGAAATGAGAAAAAAGAAAATTGTTTAAGATGATATTTTATTATAAATAAGATTATGGCACAGTTATGTGAATCATTTGCAACATATTGTTACAAATATAAATGAAGAAAAGTTATATTTCGCACAAGAATGTAATTTTCAGCTATGCAGTCAAATTAATTTCATATGAATATAAATATATTATTTAGATTGTGAAAATAAATTAAAATACATTAATTTAATTAATTTTTTTTATTACTTTATTTTATTAATTAAATAAAAAAGTTTGAAAATATATATTTGCAAGACAATATTTCTGTGAAATATCTTTTTCGCTTATATCTTATATCTAAAAAATTTTCGGAATTATATCTAAAAATATTTGCCAGCAAAAATCCCAATCTCGTATCTTTTTTTTTTCGCGCAGTCTGCAAAATAGGCTTAAACATATTCCACGTAACCCTGCTTCGTTTAGGCAGGTGAGACACGAAGCTCGTCGAAAGCCGGGTCCTTGAATCTTGCAATCTTGCATATTTGGAATTTCGCAAAGCTTTTTCGGTTATCCGGCAGTAAATCAACGCGGACGCGGATCTGCCCGTTGTATTTTGAAGTTTCAAGGTGCAAAGGGGAAGCGTGAAACGAAATACGGAGAGTCGAACAACAACCTGCCCAGGTCGTCTCGACTCCTGATCGAGCCCCGTCACACTATTCAAGCATCGAAGCTGGACCGCAGCAGGTACTCTCCGGTGCATTTGTTTTGCATAACCTCGTGTAACCCCTTACAACCAAGCCCTTCTTTGCTCTAGGAGTCATTCGCCTCGGGCTGTCGTTCGAGCTCGAAAGCAAGTGGAACAGTCTGTGAGACTCGGCTCCGCTCTTTCGTTTCTCTCATCGGCGCCCCGCGGATTCTCGAGTCGTAAAACTCAATCGTAGGATTCGCTCTGCTTCAGTTACGATGAATGTCGAAGGCCGTCGGAAGACTTTGCGGCTTCGGGCCAGCGATAGGTGGTTCTTGGAGGAACGTTTGCGGATGTGGTTGTATCTCGATATCCACATGAAATCCCACCGCGACGAAATTATTTTCTACATTCCTTCGATACGCGGGCATGAAAGCGCAGAAACTTTTGTATTTTATATAATTCGCGATCTGTTTTGAATATATTCTATCAACGCTGCCAGCAAAAGTAGTTAATCTATCTGTTTAATACAAGCCGTGAAGAGAATGATGCGTGAGAATGGCTTCTTTTCTTATGCATTATATATTAAAGCTTTGCTCTATTTTAAAAACGCCAATTTGACGTCATATATCTTTGCTAAAGACTATCTGTGTTTAAAAAAAAAACTTGTGTTAAAAAAGGGAGTATAAAATGTCCATTATCCGTTGAACCATCCAACGGAAAGTTGCGTGTCGTGTATGCCTGGTGAAAAAAAATTGCATATTGCGCGTATCGCGCGTAGATAAAGTATTTCCTCGCCTTTTTAACAACACGCTCGTTACTGCACGAGTGCGCAGCGGTCTATAATTTTCATGAAATGGGAGAGATATATTATTACATATCTACATTTTTAAAAAGCTTGTAACGTCTTATTTCGGTCTCTCGCTAATTGCTCAATATTGCTCGTTCACTTCGCGCATCGTAATTATATCGTGGTACAACAAGATATATAATTTAAAATTCTTTCTCCCGTATCTTTATTTAAGAAAAAACGGGGGGAAAAAATATGCTTGCCCCGGTAGCCTTGAAAGGGCGGCGAAGTCTGGTAGCTCGAAAGAGAAGATTCCGTTGTGTGAAAAGATAAACTGTTAGCAGATAGTGGCGATCATCGCAACAGATGGTCCCAGTCTCTAATAATGATAGATGAATAAGTGGTAAAATGAGTTCCTTTAACGGTCTCATTGATTCGATTTGATTAATGGTTCTCTATAGTCCTTGTGTTTTTGCACCCGGTGAAAATCATCATCGTGCTACAACCATTAAGAGCACCTCCCGCTTGTTTACATCGCAGTTGTGCATGCCTGTCGTACTAATGGTGTTTAATTTTTGACACACGAATCACATAATGCGTACAAATAATGGATTCACTTCAGGCAACTCTCTCATAAAATACAAAGTAATTTCACATCTAATAATGCGATTTTAGAGTTACGAGGGAAGAAATACGGAAAAGAATGCAAGGAAAACTTGAAGAATAGCATTTCAAAACGAGCTTTAAATCGTACGTGATCGTATGATTTTTGCGTGAGATAAATTCTTTCGAGCATTTCGGATTTATTCTTTTCAAGTACGTACTCCCCCCCTCTCTCTCTCTCTCTCTCTCTCTCTCTCTCTCTCTTTCGACTATATGAAATATCTTCCATATTTTTTAATCGCGCGGTAGGAAATCTATAAAAAGTTAGCAATTTTTGTACAACGGTATTATTTATATTAAATGTGTGCATATTCGAAATAATATTCTACGATTCGCGTCATAGAACATGATACCGGGATATATGTAAAATATTTTTATGGTCATTGTGATACGAGGAAGTAAGAACGCGACTGAATAATTGTCAGTATCCACGCGATTGTTAAAGTTTGACGTAGCAGGTGGTTGATACTGTTATCCAATTTTAATCTGCAGCCGTGTGCCGCCTATCACGAGTCGCCGCGCGCACGTCATTAAGTATAAACCACGTTATTTTCACACCGATAACTATCTGCGATCGACAAATGTGTCGAAATGGCACAGTCGCGATATATCGCGACACATTCGAAGTGGCATCTAGATGGCTCGTTTGAAAAATGTCTTGGCACGAATCGATACATGGTGTAAAAACTCTCACTCTCTCTTGGGTGACACTTGACGAACATATTTATAGAATCATGCAGAAACTGACGTAATTTTTGCAATGATTACATGATCGACGAATTAATTAAATGGCAAATGTCAAAGTGCCTCCGTGTCTTCGCGCGGCTGTCTATTATGATGGAGAATTTACTTGCTAACAATAAATACACTTTATACCCATAAATAAATAAATGAGATTGTAGAGCTATAATCTACTATTGTTACATTATGATTTTTTTATATATTGCGAATAAATAATTAACGTTTTGTTTTTATTTCTTGTGTTGCACAAGCTGTTATGGCCTTGCTTACGTCAACGTTGCTATTTTACATATATTTTTTATTATATGTATAGCAATTTCAATAGCCATATAAAATGCTAACGATTTTATTATATCTAACGCAATTTTTATATTTGTTAAACGCTTTAATAATTTATTCCATTTTTTAGCTTTAATTTTATAGATATATATATTTTATGTTATATACATATATAGGAGATTACAATATTTTTTAATAAGAATAATAGTTTAATACATTCGAAAATAGTTGGAAGTTAGAGACTACATCTATATATATATATATATATATATATATATATATCACTCAATTGTGTTTAGATAAGATGAAGTGAGACTCTTGACGGAAGTTAAAACGTCGCGTAACAAACGGCGGCGAGTATACCAAAACGTAAGAGGAAATGAATGAGAACGGAGCAAACAGGATGGCGTAGAGCGAACAGAATGAGTAGCGCGGAATTCGAGGGTGAAAGTGGGCTAGAATTCAGGGTAAGGGGTAGTTCGGCTAATGCGTGATGATTAAACTAACGGGTGCTACCAATCACCCTGCCACGAAAACCCTCTGATCTTCTCTGCTGCGCGTTCAAACTCCGCTTCTGCTCATCTTTCGAATATTCATTCTTTTTTGCTTCCATTTCTTTCTGTCTCTCGCTTCTGTCTAATGTCATCCGTGACATGCTGTCTACGGTTTCTTCAAAATCACGAAATTTGTAAGAATAAAATATTGATATTTAATAATTTCTTGATAAAATTAATCACGTACGTTCTTACCATATTCTTTTGAATAATGTAAAGTTACGCGTAATATTGTATAAGAATATATCCTTAGAAAAAGGTGTAGTTGCAACTGTTTATCAAACTTTATTCGTTGGATGGTAACTACAATTTGGCAATTTTCCCACTTCGCTTCTGGAGCAACGAAAAAAGCATACGATTCGAAAAAAGCAAAGTTTCCTTTTAGTATTTCAATTTTTGCGTCAACGCTTTGCGGATTTATAGTTATATTTATCGAAGTAACATAAAGGATATCAGAGAAACTGTGGCCCTCGAGTGAAAGAACGTGGAAGTCAAAGCAAGAACGATGATAGATGCGACAAGTCGAGAATGCTCAGTAAGTTCGTGATAAAATCTCTTTCGTATCTCTTACGTTGTATATACATATACACATTTCATACAAAAATTAATTATAAATATCCTTAGCATGTAAAATACAAGTAGCAGCAAACTTTAAAATACGTATTCTTTCCTCAGAGCTTCGTTCTATGGATCGTCTGTGATTCTTATATAAAATATGCCACGATCGAAAAGAAAAAAACAAATGGCAACGTCGTGATGTCAAAAGTATTACGCAACGTATATAAGATGAGTCGTGTAATCGGTTACAAGTCACATGGTTAGTGACGTTCGCACGTTAAAAAAACATTACAATTGTAAGACTGATAAGAACAGATGCATGGCGTGTAATTTTTTTAAAGTGGAATAAATTTTTCAGACGCATACACATCTTCAATTTTCCTATTAAACACTGATGCGCTTATTGTATATACTCCGGTGACACATCAAAGCGCTGCCGTTTCTTCTCTCTGGTCATAGCATATCCTATGTGAGGATTACAAACGTTCGTAGAACGAAGCTCTGAAGGGAGAATACGTCAGAGGAAGATGGGAATCGGAGGTAGAAAAAGATGAGGGAAGAAAGCGTCATCTGTGGTGGTTCCCAATCCTTTTTCGGCCGCAGTCTCTCCGCGAGTAGGGAAGAAAAATGGTTCTCCTGGATTTTCGACCAGTCAGACTCTTCCCTCCATCGTCCTTCCCTGTACGTTTACCTCTGTTCATTCTGTTTCCAAGGTACGTATTTCGTTGTATTCACAATTCTATAAAAATGTAGGAAAACTTTCCAAAATTATATAAAATCTCCAAGAAATATTCTTCATCACCGCCGTACAATTAATCTTTTTCTCTCTTCTTCGCAAAAAAAGTCACCTGAAATGTTGAAACTTATATTCAGCGAGAGAGAACCAATGTTTCTTTTATAAAAAATTGTCGTGAACATCCTGACCTCTTGACATTTGAATATTCCTGATTTCTTTAATTTCTCAACGTAAAATAAAATAAATATGAAATAAAATAAATTATAATTTTGAATTAATTACAAATATCGATTACTGATCTTTTTGGCGTCTTTATGCGCAGAAATCTACATATTAATACACCAGAAATATAGAAAATAATTGAAAAATGTAGCTGATAAAAATGCACAATGCGGAACATTTTGCAAGAGTATTCGGAAGAATAGATACAATTGTCGCGCGATTGCGGCGCAGTGTGCACTTGCGGGAATATTTCTCGCTCGCGTCGAAACTTACAAAGTATCGTATCCGCCACACGCCGCAACGTTTTGCGTGGTAGTTACAGGCAGTGATGGGGAAAGAGCGAGGCAAAGCCAGGGTTCGCCCGGCGTTGTTCGCTCGCGTCCCGGCGCGCAACAAAAGCGTGATAAATCGAGTACATTAATTCGCATTTTACCTTTGTTTGCGTTATGGAATACAATATTAAATGGAATGGGCGCACAATAGATAATACTGGGCGCCATCATTTACGCTGGAGCGCGAAGCGGACGAGAGGGAGACGTTACTTAAGTTGTCCAGGGGGTTGCCTGGAATTTCGCTCCACAGCAATTGCCTGTTTGTTGTTTGTTGCCGTTGAAATTTCTTCGTTTCACTTGCCACCTTTTCCTTCAAAGTAGTTGACGGTCCTCAATATTGTATATTTGACGATTATATTCCATCTTTTAAATACTGTTGTAACATATTATGCACTGGCATTATTAGTTATATTGTGATATGTATGGCAAATAAAAAATAAAAAATATCCGATATATTCATAATTAAAGTAGATTCACATTTTTCTGCGTACTTTTACGATATTACACGTTACACGCAAATCCCGATTTCTATCTTATTTATCGAGCAGTTGCCGATTTTTACTCGCTGGTAGATGACATTCCCGGCTCTGCCACCGAAACTTAAGGTCCGTGGAACTCGCTAGCTGCAGATGGTGTTGGCAGGCTTGGGTGACGCATGGATTCGATTTCTGCGAGCTCGTGATTCCGCTCGGTTAGCTCCCGCGTCACTCCCAGCAAACCCCATTACCCGACCCCTCGCCTCTGCCGTACCGCCATTTCTATTCCCCGCTCAGTGTCGTGGAATCTAGCTTCCTACGCAGCGTAGCATGGAACGTATCCATATCTACCTAACGTACATACGAATTATGTCATTGCCACATACATAGACCAACACTGCGGACAAGAAAAGCTCGAGGAATGATGATAATGTTGTTTCGGGCATATATTTATTTCCTAACGTTCTTTTTTTAGAAAATTTATCAAATTTCGGTTCTATCGAAACTTATATTTTTGTAGAATTTTAAAATAATTATAATATTGAATATATATGTACATATATATATCTTCTCTCTCTTTCTATTGTATGCTTTTTCGTAAAGGCATATGCGATATCAATAAGTTAAGAGCACTTTGTTAAACATTATTGCTTATATATCTTATAAAATTAAAACAGTTGAAAAGTTTAATTTTTTTTAGATAAAGTGTCTATAACGCGTAGCGGAAGTAATAGCAAGCGACACGACTCATTATATGCACGAATAAACTCAACTTTCGAGACCAATCGATTATCTGCCCGCTCCCCGCAAAGCTTGTCGTTCAGGATCCTCCACCACTTCCTGCCACCCCACACCGATATTCATTACTCCCAGCAATGGTGAAGTAATTTAATTTGTTGCAGGATTTGTGGAATGTTAATGAAAACAGGACAGGCATCCCTATACCAATTTCTGATTAAACTTTGAAGCAAACTGAATATTGGAGGATGTGCTAAAATAGTTCACAACCTTCGATAGGCAATTCTTTCTCTTCTTTTTTTTTCTTTAATTATATCGTATTAGCTAATATATATATTCGACATAACTAAATAACTTTATTACAAAAGTACGATGAATGAATCGATATTGAATTATGGAATCATTTTACATGAAATGGAAATGTATCATAAGTGAAATTTTTTATTAGCGTGGAAAATTTCATTATTTGTAAAATTTGTTATTTTGTAGAAATAAGATAAGTTTTTAGATTCAAATAAAATTCTGAGCATCTTTACATGATTTTTAATTTTTAAAACATTGCGAAAAAATATTAATTAGGTAAAATATTCGAATCATTTCTCGTGCAGTATATGTACATATAATTTTTCGATGATAGCTGCCAGAAATAAATCTAATGTTCATCTTTGCTGGACCAAAGATTGTAGATACTAGTTTGCATGTCGATATCCGGTTGCGTGTATGGGCGAGTCTGGGTCGAGAACAGTGTAGCTCAACGTCCGGCAGTTCAGGAGGGTGGAACAGGGATGAGGGTACTCGCTCAACCCGGTAATGGAATACCTTCGCGAAGGAACGCAATCACGCTGATGTTTCGGAACCCCAAGGCTGCCACGAGGGATTTCTGCGTTCATGAACAGATCAGGCCTGCGCGCTCCTTCTTCCTCTCCCGTTCGTTTCTCTAATTCTTGCGCTCTGTTTCCTCTTTGTTCGACTCGCCGATCAATGAAGTAACATGAACAGTCGACTATTCTTTTAATACCGTTTAATAGTATGTTTGTTGACACATGATTTATCAAAGTTTAATAAGAAAGTAAACTCAGAATATTTTTCGTAGAAGTTTTTATAGAAACATGTAAAATACTATTATTCTTCTCATGCAGGTCAGTTTTTGACAAATTTTGTATTTTTACGAGTATGAATCATCAAGCTGCCTGGGTCCACTTCTAGCCAACTTTTTCATAACATTTTTCTCTTCGCGCTGAGCAACATAACCCATCTTATCCCCGAGACACCACTACACGTGAGGCGTGAAATCTTCCTTACTAAGACTCCGTCAAAGTTATGAATTCTTTCGAGAATCTTGGTGGTGATCCTTCGAAGTTGCGCGCTCGACAGGGATCAAAGAACTTGGCGTGGCAATGTCTGAGGGATGGAAAGGGGGTGGATCAAGTCGCCTTAGGATGAAGCTTCAGGCATCTTCAGCGGAAGGAGCTGGACGAAGACGAAGACAACGAAGAAGAAAAACGAAAGCGACGTAGAAAAGGAGGACGAGGACGCGACGTATAAGATGAGGGTTTTTGGTGAGAAGGACATGGGAGGGTTGACGGGGGACGGGGGGGATCAGTGGAAAGGGATGAGAGAATCGTGGAGTTTGAGACGATGTTGAGGAAGGAAGGGGGAGGGCGCGCAAGCAACGCGGAATACAAAGCAGCGGCCGAAGAACCATCGGATGAGAAGAGGGGAGAGTGGAGGAGAGACGTAGAGTAGGTGGAGAGGGTGCACAGAGAGCCCAGAGCGCCTTCCCAAAGACCAGACCTCCTGCTGTCTATTCAAACCGCATATGATTTACCGCCGTGGATAATCTGTAAATATATTTATTTTGATTTTGTACACAACATGATTTTATTTTGTCGTGTCTCACGTGTGTGTGTGTGTGTGTGTGTGTGTTGTGCGCACTCTTTTTTTATTTAATCAGATTTATTCTATTTAATCGAATTTTCTTTGCTAGATTAAAAGAAATATTAAAATAATTTTTCTTCGTGGAATAACGTACAAAATATTAAAAATATTAAAATATTATATTTTATATACTCTCTCGTAAGTTTTCAATGATCTTCAGACATTCAAAGATAGTAGATGGAAATCAACGTTTATACTTTTGCAGATATTTCTGTAAGTTCGAAAAACGTTTGAACATTCTCGGAAGAGTTTATGTAATTCAAACTTTTTTATTAGGACTAAAATCATGTATAAATAGATAACGCCTAAAACCATTTGTGGTATGTTTCCCATAAACTGATCCCTCGATCATAGACGCTAATCAAAGGAATGCCAGATTTATCGTCCGCCATTCCGCATTTGCGCGGACACTGTGCACCCGTAGTTCCCGCAAGGACGGTTTGACGAAGGAGATGCGAGAGAAGGTCGAATCGAGGGCAAGGGGATGAACAGAGACGGTCCGTGCGACAGCCACGAGGGAGCATAGAACAGGGAGACGGGAAACACAAGCGGGAGGGGAATGAAGAGAGGAACGAAGGCCGCCATGATATCAGTCTTGCTTGCGCCGACAGTTCGTCATTTGTCACTGTCGCGGCCATTAATAACTCCGCCATTCTGTCACTGTGGATAATACGAGTAGGTCTCCGCACTTGGGCTGTTGTAGCTATTGGCTCCGGGTAGGGGTGGTGTTCCGTTCAATTCAGTTCAGTTTAAGGGGTCGCTGCGACGGATTGGAAGGGCATGCTATTTAAGGGGATGTCACTCATATCGGACCATCATGGCGTGTAGTCTCCGTGTCCAACTTGGCTGATGCTGTCGCTGATGCGAATGATGCCCCGTATCTCCTCGGATGATGCGCGGATTTCTTTCTCCCTTCTTTTCAGGGTGTGTGTGCGTGTCCCTCCGGACTTTGACCCGCCGGGATCGAAATACGCATTAGATCCCGTGTCTTTATACAGCGTGTCTTTATACCCGAGTCATAGACTGAAATTTCCGCAGTGCGGTACGACTCAAAAAAAAAAAAGAAAAAAAAACGCGAGAACTCCTACATCACACTTGCACGCCAAACTGTCTCGCTAGAGTTTTTATTGTGTCCGAATTGCGAAAGGTGCGGAGAATTATTGTGAAAGCACCAACGTGTGGGCGTTAACACCAGAGAGCTCGTGTGGTACAGACGAGAAGGGTTGGGGATGGTTCTGCAGCTTGTTGGTATTATATAAGCGTGCTCGACGAGCGGCCATTTCAAAAATGAAAAAAAATAACGAAAAAAAAGGTTACGTCCTGGGGTCTTCCATGATGCCGCTGCCGACACGGCTTTTTAATTAGAGCCGGCAGCGCACCAACACCTGACATTGTGCAACACCAACTCCTTTATCAAAGTATCATTCTCGTTTCGTCGAATTTCAACAAGAATGGTGCACGCACAGACCGATAAAAAAAAAAGAGAGAAAAATACCATTTTGCCGGTAACAACTTTCGACCGAACATTAATCGCTCTAGCGTTTAACGGATGGAAGGTAAGTAATCGTTTGATTGGTCGCTCCATTTTCCTGATGAAAGAGGAGATAAATTATTACTTTTATACAACTAGAATTTGCAACTATTATATGTAAAATATAATTGTTTATAGTTTCAATATTTTCTCTCCCTTTGTCTCTTTCTTTTTCTCATCTATAAATTCGATTAGATAATTTATTATAATTTATATATATATATATATTCTATAATAAACACTTACTTGATGAAAGAAATTAATTAAATCAAAGAAATAAAACTTGCTTACATAAGAAATATTTTTTTCCGGCTTTGTTTCACTTGCTGCATAAAAGCGCCAGCATGATTTATCACGATTTGCGATTTTCTTAAAATTTTTGCCGCTCTTC
>NW_021849573.1:420916-435990 GCF_003651465.1 Formica exsecta | reverse complement strand
AGGGTGGTTCGCGGATGAAAGACTGTGGTGGCAGTATAGGATTGGTTCATCGGGGCGTGTAGCGCGCGCGGGTAACCCCCCGTCGATCCAACGTTCGTCCGCGACGCGGAAGCGAAGGGAAATAAATTACACGGCGGCGTCCAGCAGCTACGTCTATTCGCTTCACCCTCCCGAGGCCTCGCAAGACTCTCTCCTAGTGCCCCCCTTCCCCCTTCATCCTTCTTCACGGTTCATCCGAGCTCCCTCCGTGACACTCACCCACCCGCGGATCGTTCCTCATTCCACTTTCACATCCAGCCTCCCGCTAGAGCACGAGTTCGATCGGGCAATCCAACCGTTATTAATGCTCTTCAATTTTCAGACTTTACCGTTATCCCCCTGCAGAAACAAACGCGTGAGCAAATAATGTAATCAGAACCCATCTTCATCAATCCAATGTTGAATTACAGCGGCCGTTTTAGCTTTTTCACGAACGATACGTGACACGTGACATTTTCAATTTCGGTAAAAGTTATCTGTGGCACATGCGCGATTAATAAACGGTTCACTGACTATCTGTCGACATTTTCCCGTTTGCCAACTTGTATTTCACCCAGGTTGACACAGTCATTATTAACGTCTTTCGGTTTCCAAACAGTTCACCGTTACTTCGCAACAGCAAGAACAAATAAAGCGTGCAAGTAGAACGCTTTAAGCTCTTCAAAGAATCCTTAATTTTTTTTTTTTTTTTTTTTTGTAAAAAAGGAATACGTTAATAAATTTTTCAATATTATACGGCATATGTCAGTACATATATACTTATATATACACAGTAGTTATATCATTATCAACTTTTAACGTAGATGACTTGTTACACAAAAATGAATTAATTAGTCATTTATAGTCATTTTCCATAGATTAAAGTACGATAAACGTAATAATTGATCATTTTCGATGAGCCGATGATAATTTGCGGCGATTATAGCCATTTTCGAGTTTGCACATCGAAACAAATGATTTTCTTCCATTATCTTTATAGAACATTGGTCGACAAATATTTGCGATGTCATTTCTGGAGCTTATTGTGAATGCAGTTTCTACTTTCCGCTGGGTTACAACAGTATCATTAAGATCTCATTATTCAAATTCGACCCTTGCATATTTAATGATCTACTGTACCCCCTTTGTATCGCGCATATAACTACTATATATAAGAAGTGCTACTGAGATAAAGCATAATATTGCGATTCCTGGCAACGTAATGATGATGACCGGTTTGCTCCTGCGTGGATAGGTAGGTAAGGCCGGATACATAATATGTCGGATACATAATGTGAAAGGAGCCCATTTTGTTCATGCCCAAAGCAGGCGCAAGTAAAACAACTGGTTACTAAATTTCAGTTATCAAATCTAAAGAGGCGACTCTGAGATAAAGATGCTAAAAGTGGTAGAATTGTTTCGCGTGGCTCTAAACGATGACCAAATTAATTGTAAAAATACTATCAAAGAAATCAAAGAAATAACGCAAAATATATATTTATTTAGAATCACACGACAAAAGTATTTAAAATAAAATTAAATGCTACGTATAAGACTCTCTGCGAAAAGTCTTTTAAAATGTTCTTATCTTTGTGCCAACTTTATACGTCTCTGGTTAAAAGTTTGCGCGATGGTATTTTAGGACATCATAATTACTTTTCTTCAGTAGCAGAGTCATCCAGAAAGTGATTAATAGTCCCCTTTCCGTTGAGTAAAATGTTTTCAGCATCAGCCTTGGAATAGCCTTGTCTTAGAATAGCCTTGGAACAAAGATCACAACGTAAACTTGTAATATTAATTTTACTTATTAATTACAGATACAAATATAGATTATGTGTAGTTGTATAATCTCAATACTTTATTACATTAATTATTATAAGAGGATATTATGGCTATAGAGACCGATATAATTATATATTTATTTCCTATTTTACCACACACATAGAGAGAATGAAGATATTAATTATATTTAGCAGGTAGAAGTTCGAAATAGTCCGACAAGCATCCATCAACTTGATATCTTTGTTCTTGAGCTGTATTTGTGTGATGCAAAAGAATAAAGACAAGCGTAGTTCAAGTCAACTGAGGAATCGAGAGAGGAGAACAAGCGTGGAAAAACAGAGCCTTCCCCTTTGTTATAGTGACGATCTGTCAAACGTCACGCATCGGTTTTTTTGAACGACTCGCGCTCGAGCTCACGAATCCGCTGTTTTCGGACCAGCAGCTGCCGCAACCTTCTTCATCCGACCTCCATCTTCCGTTCCACCAGGCAGCTGTGACGGAGCTTTATACGAAATCCCACGAACTTTGACGAGGATCGACAGACTCAAAGGCAAACGCATTGGAATCTGTCGCGTCGCTTCAATCCTCATGGCGTATCTACGAATGACCGCCATTTTTCAGATGTGTCATCCAGCATGATAGCCGATACGCTTATAAGTTATAAGATTTATCGACACAATACGGACGAATAAATATGTTGATGCGTAATGTGAAATAATTACAACTGCTTTAGTTCGACTTATAAATTACACTAATTTAAGTATAGTGATATATATTGGTATTGTTTAATATTTCAATCTTATAATATAACTGTTAAAAATTTTTATGGCCCCGGAAAACATTTTTGTAACGAATCCGAATTTGCAAATAATAAATTAGATAAGTTGGCGTATATTAAGGTAATGTAAATAATAATAATATTGATAATAATAATGATAATAGTAATAATTAATTCATAATAGAAATTTTCATTTTTATCGTCATCATGTATGCAGACTACTCTTGCGTCATTATTCATTGACGTTCATCAACAAGAAAAATGACATATAGAACTAGGCTAATTAACTTTAACTTTGCTTTATTCATCTACGGGAGATAACAGTATTCTCTTGCCACTGCGGCAAGATTAATCTGCAATGATGAGTGGAGTGGCGTTTGTAAATGTTTGTATTTGTCACACGCAAGAATGCTTTGAGAGCCTTTCACGCTCGTGTACCCAATAAGGTCATGTTCTACCAAGCGAACAGTAAAAGTAGCAAAGATTTATTTCAGTAGAAGGCAAAAAATGGTATTCGATAAACAATTGTAATCGAAAATAGATTTTCTCAACTGAAAATATTTTAATAAATTTTTAATTTAAATATAATACGATTAATGATATTTTTTATGTACTTTACATTTCCTTTGATACTCGTAGTATTAGTATATAAGATTGAGATTTACATAATTAATCGATATATCAAAATCTTTCTTCATTAAACTGAGAGAATATATTATCCGTAGATTATTAAATAAGTATAAATCCCACAAATCTCTCTGCCTGTAAATACATATTTGACCCACCAACTACATCTTTGATATAAATTGTTTGAACCAATATAATGCGCAAAAACATTACGCCTCAGAATTCGTCATCTGCTACCACCGTATCATTGTTTCGCGACATTCAGTGTCACCTGACAAATGGCGTGTTTAAAAAACATCTCTTGTACCCGCGAACATTTTAGACGCTCTTTTGGGGTTGCGTTTGTCGCGCGCGAGAGTGTTTGGAAGCAGCCGCCTGTGCGACGAGTTTGCATAGGGGACACGGGGCGAAATCGAGGGGTGCTCTGCTGCCAACACAGGACAGAACCGTATGAGAGCGGAATACGTAATACGCGGAATATTCGGAGCTCTGGTTTGTGGAAGAGGGACTCGCGGGGTTGGGTAGACAGAGCAAGGGTGGTAGGTGCTGAATGCGGGCTGCGGGGGCGGTCGAGAACTCCCACGGGAGGGAGGAAAAGGGGAGGAGGGAGAGGGGGAGAGGGACTGGAGAGGGTAACGAGCCGCGGCAATTAATATCGCCGGGTTTCCACAATGCGCTTGCAAATGAAAGGCCTTTGTGACGTATGATTGCGTTACCGAGTGAATAGTTGAGTAATGGCGGTCGGTGCTGCCACCAGAGCCGAATCGCGCGGACGATGCAAAAGCTCAGTCTCACTGCCAGCCGATAGTCAGACTATCCTCCCCCACGCGAGTTCCGTCGTGAGAGTAATTTTGGCTAAAGCCATCCGTATAGTTGATTAATTTTCGAGTACACTCGGAAAAATATCGCGTTTTTACGCGACGCGATGATCATTCAGAATTATGAGAATTTTAAAATACAAAGAAGAATTATTTGCACATTCTAATTTTATATATGTTATCGATGTTTTTATGTCTTTATTACTTATGTAGAGAAAGAAGTAGAGTATCAAAAATATTAATCTCCGCGCAATAACGTGTGCAATATATATGCAATCACATGTTAAAATCGATTCACTGTTATTATGACAATCAGTTTTGGATTATTGCAGATATGTCATAAATCTCATGCGCTTCTAGTTAGGATTATGTTTAAGCTGTCGTTCGATACTTTCCAAATTTACTGATCGAGTGTGAAAAGTCAGAACCGTAAAAGCGACGCGTAATTCCGATCAGTGCTCGTTGTCCAATCATACGTTCGGCAAACTTGTCAGACGGATGACGGGAATCCGCTGCAACGCAAGCTTATAATTTATCGGATCAAAAAAGGTAGGTGTAAAACATATGGGTTTTGCATCAGACAACAAATAAATATAGGGATTTGTTGGTGACTCGTTGGCTAACAGATTTGTCGTATAACGTGCAAGATTGCACGACGAGGGGCAAACATTTTTATAACAATAACGTATAAAAGAATTTTATCACTGTCATTGAGATTTTAACTGAAAGCGCGAATGAATATAAATAAAACGGATTTTGTCGCTTAAGATCGAATCGGTTAAACAAATAAATGATTTATCGCTATTTAACTTAACATCACAATGCGATAAAGTTAATTGATTTTTCATCAACTCTTGATGTCTCTCTCTCTAACTTTGTGTATTATTTTTTTTAATGAAGTCAGTGTATTGTCACTGATAAGCAGTGGTTTCAATTATAAGTACAGCATCTAAAGCATTGAAAAGAATTAATTAGTAGCTGATTTTTCAGTGAAAATTTACTACTATATTCATTTCAGTGAAACATAAGACGGAGAAGCAAAGTGTGAATATTTTCACTGAAGATCAGTGAAATCTTGTCATTGCTTTAATCGCTATCATTTTCATTGATTCAGTTTAAGAGAGTACGAAATGCAGCTATGATATCACTTTTAAAGAGAGGACACGTTACACTTGGCTCTTTCATCGAAAGTTTTAAATAGCGATGCAAGAAATCGCAAAATTGGATGTTATTTTCAGAAAATCGACTATGAATAAATAATCTGAACCTAGGGCTCCCTGTTCTCCACGGCAGCGAGACGACGATGGTTGGAGGTATGGCGAACGTAATGCGCTACGCGGGAGCAACGGGGACGGAGAAAAAGGGAGAAACAGAGAGAAAAGCGAGGCCCACCGACTATGAGTAATATTGCGGGGCTTTTCCACCCCTGGGAGCGCGAGCCTGAACGTGGAGGGTGGCTCACAGGGGTGGAAGTCGGCGGGGTTTGGAAACCGAGAGAGAGAGAGAAAGAGAGAGAGAGAGAGCCGCGAGAGGGTGCAACGAAGGGAGGAGCACCGATCCATCAGCGTCCCTCCACCCTCGCCTTTCCGCCACTCTCATTTTTCTCCACGGTCCGCGCTCCATCATTCCGCGTCACATCCGCCCTCTTTCGTCCCCCTTTCCTTCCTGCTTCCTCTCTGCCTCTGAAACGGAGCTACTTTACCCTCCTCGTTCCGTGAGCGCCGCCGGAGCGCTGCTTTCCGACTCTGAAGACATCCCTTGCCGGCGCGCGCTACTGATTGCTCTTTCCGAATTCATTACCGAGGTCCTTGTCAGAGGTTTGCCAGAGTTTAGGTACTAGACTGCTATCGTCAGAGTACGCAGATCTAGGTGAGTTCGAGCGGTCGGTCGTTTTGACGACAACATCGCTAAGTACGCTGAAAGTTGTTTGCTGAGAGAAACAAGGATCAATACAATTTTGGAAAAATCAAATTTTGTGATAGATAAAGATGATTTCGATACAGTAATTGAAGTCATTGATAATAATTACAATCGATGATATAAAATCTAGTCATCATTGTCACTACGCACATTACAAATCAGAGTTAAACGTATAAGAATCCCGGTTATATCCCATTAAACAAAGCAGCAAAAGTATTTATCAATAATGTGTGTTTACATCACTAAACTGCGCTTAATAAATACACGGCGCATTTCGCCCACTCTAGGCAGTAATTATAATATCATCACTCTTGAACGGCCCCGCGGTCGGATACCGATGTCGAAGTACATTTATTTTCATTCGAGTTTAATTAGCTATGCATTGCATGCTGTAATGGCAAGCAATTAAATTAATAAGAACGAGCATCCGTTAGTATATCCAAAATAATGTCCGCCATCTATCTTATCGTGCTACCGTCTTGGATCGCTTCGGAGAGCCGTAAAATAATACATAACCGACTACGTGAAATAATGTCCCTTACTTTTTAAATCGTCTTCTTCTCGCTCGTCCGCCTGGCTATGACACCGTGCCCGGTCCGGATGCAAAAATGCTCCTGTTCCATCGCGAGCGAACGATTATACGCTCGCGGGCTGAGTTACAACAATCAGATGGAAAGAGGAGAGAGCCATTCAGATTCGAGGTACGATTTACCTGTTAATGGACGATCATCTTTTATACGTCACGGGGAATGTGTTTGGGAATGCATGTTGATGCGCAGTAATTCACTTTCGTACGTGTTAATATTGGCAGCTCGACGACGGAGAGAAATGCCCTAGACTAATGTACAGATAAATCTTGGCTGTTCTATTAAAGTGTTATACGCATTTAGCATTCGATCTTGCCACCGACAAATTCTATTATACCGCGCAAATAGCGGCTCGTTCAGCCGAGATGATCGACTAAGTAATATTAGAGACTTGAATTATCGCAAAAAAGGAAAAAAAAAGATGCGCGGTGCGGCCTCGCCAAGTGTGTCTGTGCGTTGTAATGCCTTTATAATTATATGGCGTAATATAATATAACGAAAGTGCCATAAACACATCCCACTTTCGTAACGTAATATCAAATATTTTGCCGCGCGCAATATAATAAATCATAGGCGCGCATTAGCGAAATTCCACCGCGCGTAATGTCTCCTTTTTCATTCAAGTTGTAGCCGCGGAAATCACGGCGAGAGAGTTAACATGGACGATGCGCCGCCATGGTAACGATCATCAACATTATCATCATTATCGCTCCTCCTCTTATCCCATTTCGTTTTATCCCGTCTCGTAAGAACATCGTACGCGTTGTTCGCGGTCATGGGCTACTATGGTCGCCAAGAAATCGGGCGATCAGAAATTTAATACTTGCTATCATTATTTATTATTGCCAAATCGACGTTTACATTTATCGAAATGTGTAACGCATAATACGACAAATGTAAATTAAATATAAAATAAATTTTTAATACATAAACAAAATTGTTTTATTATAGAAAAAGTTTATTATTGAAATATTATGAGCGCGCGATATTCATATACTCTCTTAGTTAGTATGGAATTTATTAAATTTGTAAAGCATGTTGCGAATCAATGGGAATTAGCCAAAATGGCTGGCCCGGCGAAGTTATGGTTCTGAACGCTGTAATCAAATGTGCATTACCGGAATATCCTCTCCGCGTCGCGTGTCTATAATCTTCTCCATTCCACCCTGTGTTGCTGCAACGTCACTCGCATACGTATCGTAGATACGTGAGCGTATTTCTTCGAGTGCTGCTTGTATATATATCTGTGTACAATATGACGTAAACTGGCATCATGTACCAATAGGCAATAACGTGTCTACAGGGTATAAATCTCGACACGCAAGTCACAAGGATGAACCCGGTCAAGTTTTAAAAAGAATAAGATAGATATATATCTTGCAAAAAAAAAGAAATTAGAAATTCTAGATAATCTAGACAAATTACACGTTTTAAAAAACATGTTGCTCACTGAGAGAGATAGCCAAAGAGGCATCCATTAAATAGTACATTACATTGAAGAAGTCTTGCTATGAGAAACTAATCGTACACTTTTATGGGTAAATATTATTAAAGATAATTTGATGAATTGAATCTAGAATATTGATATAAATTTTTTCAAGCAAATCTCTCTCTTTGTCGGTTTCCTACGTCTATTTACGATATGATGTGTTTCATCGAATCGGCGCCACATACCAATACGCGATAACGTGTCTACAGTACATAAATTGCCGCACGCGAAGCAGCCATTATCATCGTGAACTCAGATCAGACGTGAAGCATCGAAAGAAACAGTGTACGCGTGATAAAACATTTTCAGGGAGAAATGGAAAAGGTTACATCCTATAAAATTATCGAGTGTTCTAGATGTATCGCAAAATGTTATTTGCACGTAGAAACATTTGAAAGAGATTTTAGAATTTCAGAAAATATTTTGTTTTTTGTAATTCCTTTCGCAGTGTGAAAAAAATGAACACTGGCGTCTGAAGTACACACACAAGTATTATATTTGGGTCATTGTTATAATTTTTAAGAAAATAAACTATGTCAAGAATACTGTACAGGAAATTTTGTATATATAAAAATCTCTATTTTCTTGGATTCTACATATATCTTTCTACATATTTTTTGTATATCTCTATTTATACATTTATTGTACACGTACTTTTTGAATAAAAATAAAATTGGACGTTGTTGAAACGTCGAACACAAATCCGAGGTGCGTGCGATCGCGTGGAAAGTTAGTCCGTAATTATTTCACGCAAGAAAAGATTCGGCCAATCCGGCGATTTCGTGATTAATTTCGATACCCCTCTTTGAAATTATCCTGATGATATGTTTCATAACTTAGGCTACCTTTTCTCTTCGCTGCTGCTACTTAACAATGTGCAAGTATAATGAGAGCTGTTATTAACTTAGCTTGCAAT
Organism: Formica exsecta; assembly: GCF_003651465.1. Classification (NCBI taxonomy): domain Eukaryota; kingdom Metazoa; phylum Arthropoda; class Insecta; order Hymenoptera; family Formicidae; genus Formica; species Formica exsecta. The sequence goes on along the minus strand of NW_021849573.1, from coordinate 427,055 downwards.
ATTTCTTACATATTTAATAAGCAATTTTATTATGCAGCGTACTGTAAAAGCATTTATAAAACTGCTTATCAACGATAGCACATCTTATCGAAATTAGACTAATTATTGTGTTTATATTCAAAGTGCACAATCTATAAAGAGAAGTGTTTGATTGAAGATAAAATTTGTCCCTTCTTCTTCCCTTTCGCTTTAAAATTCCTATAAATAAGAGATTCACAAGCACGTTACTTGCATTCTTACCTCCATCAAATACTGTCTATCGGTCTAACGACACGTACAACGGCGTGTCCGAACAACAAATAACAGGTTAGCCATCGCGATATGAAATATGATTACTCCGGTTCGGTATACGGATCGCATTGGTCAGCCGCGTTGGAGTTTTCAGCATGTCGGTTTGTCAGGGCGTGCCAGTGTCTATGGATGGATCGGTAACACGTTCAGAATTTTCAACCGTGTCGCGCATCCAACGAGAGACAAAGAGGGAGAGAGAGAGAAAGAGAAAGATATTAATCTCCGCGCAATAACGTGTGCAATATATATGCAATCACATGTTAAAATCGATTCACTGTTATTATGACAATCAGTTTTGGATTATTGCAGATATGTCATAAATCTCATGCGCTTCTAGTTAGGATTATGTTTAAGCTGTCGTTCGATACTTTCCAAATTTACTGATCGAGTGTGAAAAGTCAGAACCGTAAAAGCGACGCGTAATTCCGATCAGTGCTCGTTGTCCAATCATACGTTCGGCAAACTTGTCAGACGGATGACGGGAATCCGCTGCAACGCAAGCTTATAATTTATCGGATCAAAAAAGGTAGGTGTAAAACATATGGGTTTTGCATCAGACAACAAATAAATATAGGGATTTGTTGGTGACTCGTTGGCTAACAGATTTGTCGTATAACGTGCAAGATTGCACGACGAGGGGCAAACATTTTTATAACAATAACGTATAAAAGAATTTTATCACTGTCATTGAGATTTTAACTGAAAGCGCGAATGAATATAAATAAAACGGATTTTGTCGCTTAAGATCGAATCGGTTAAACAAATAAATGATTTATCGCTATTTAACTTAACATCACAATGCGATAAAGTTAATTGATTTTTCATCAACTCTTGATGTCTCTCTCTCTAACTTTGTGTATTATTTTTTTTAATGAAGTCAGTGTATTGTCACTGATAAGCAGTGGTTTCAATTATAAGTACAGCATCTAAAGCATTGAAAAGAATTAATTAGTAGCTGATTTTTCAGTGAAAATTTACTACTATATTCATTTCAGTGAAACATAAGACGGAGAAGCAAAGTGTGAATATTTTCACTGAAGATCAGTGAAATCTTGTCATTGCTTTAATCGCTATCATTTTCATTGATTCAGTTTAAGAGAGTACGAAATGCAGCTATGATATCACTTTTAAAGAGAGGACACGTTACACTTGGCTCTTTCATCGAAAGTTTTAAATAGCGATGCAAGAAATCGCAAAATTGGATGTTATTTTCAGAAAATCGACTATGAATAAATAATCTGAACCTAGGGCTCCCTGTTCTCCACGGCAGCGAGACGACGATGGTTGGAGGTATGGCGAACGTAATGCGCTACGCGGGAGCAACGGGGACGGAGAAAAAGGGAGAAACAGAGAGAAAAGCGAGGCCCACCGACTATGAGTAATATTGCGGGGCTTTTCCACCCCTGGGAGCGCGAGCCTGAACGTGGAGGGTGGCTCACAGGGGTGGAAGTCGGCGGGGTTTGGAAACCGAGAGAGAGAGAGAGAAAGAGAGAGAGAGCCGCGAGAGGGTGCAACGAAGGGAGGAGCACCGATCCATCAGCGTCCCTCCACCCTCGCCTTTCCGCCACTCTCATTTTTCTCCACGGTCCGCGCTCCATCATTCCGCGTCACATCCGCCCTCTTTCGTCCCCCTTTCCTTCCTGCTTCCTCTCTGCCTCTGAAACGGAGCTACTTTACCCTCCTCGTTCCGTGAGCGCCGCCGGAGCGCTGCTTTCCGACTCTGAAGACATCCCTTGCCGGCGCGCGCTACTGATTGCTCTTTCCGAATTCATTACCGAGGTCCTTGTCAGAGGTTTGCCAGAGTTTAGGTACTAGACTGCTATCGTCAGAGTACGCAGATCTAGGTGAGTTCGAGCGGTCGGTCGTTTTGACGACAACATCGCTAAGTACGCTGAAAGTTGTTTGCTGAGAGAAACAAGGATCAATACAATTTTGGAAAAATCAAATTTTGTGATAGATAAAGATGATTTCGATACAGTAATTGAAGTCATTGATAATAATTACAATCGATGATATAAAATCTAGTCATCATTGTCACTACGCACATTACAAATCAGAGTTAAACGTATAAGAATCCCGGTTATATCCCATTAAACAAAGCAGCAAAAGTATTTATCAATAATGTGTGTTTACATCACTAAACTGCGCTTAATAAATACACGGCGCATTTCGCCCACTCTAGGCAGTAATTATAATATCATCACTCTTGAACGGCCCCGCGGTCGGATACCGATGTCGAAGTACATTTATTTTCATTCGAGTTTAATTAGCTATGCATTGCATGCTGTAATGGCAAGCAATTAAATTAATAAGAACGAGCATCCGTTAGTATATCCAAAATAATGTCCGCCATCTATCTTATCGTGCTACCGTCTTGGATCGCTTCGGAGAGCCGTAAAATAATACATAACCGACTACGTGAAATAATGTCCCTTACTTTTTAAATCGTCTTCTTCTCGCTCGTCCGCCTGGCTATGACACCGTGCCCGGTCCGGATGCAAAAATGCTCCTGTTCCATCGCGAGCGAACGATTATACGCTCGCGGGCTGAGTTACAACAATCAGATGGAAAGAGGAGAGAGCCATTCAGATTCGAGGTACGATTTACCTGTTAATGGACGATCATCTTTTATACGTCACGGGGAATGTGTTTGGGAATGCATGTTGATGCGCAGTAATTCACTTTCGTACGTGTTAATATTGGCAGCTCGACGACGGAGAGAAATGCCCTAGACTAATGTACAGATAAATCTTGGCTGTTCTATTAAAGTGTTATACGCATTTAGCATTCGATCTTGCCACCGACAAATTCTATTATACCGCGCAAATAGCGGCTCGTTCAGCCGAGATGATCGACTAAGTAATATTAGAGACTTGAATTATCGCAAAAAAGGAAAAAAAAAGATGCGCGGTGCGGCCTCGCCAAGTGTGTCTGTGCGTTGTAATGCCTTTATAATTATATGGCGTAATATAATATAACGAAAGTGCCATAAACACATCCCACTTTCGTAACGTAATATCAAATATTTTGCCGCGCGCAATATAATAAATCATAGGCGCGCATTAGCGAAATTCCACCGCGCGTAATGTCTCCTTTTTCATTCAAGTTGTAGCCGCGGAAATCACGGCGAGAGAGTTAACATGGACGATGCGCCGCCATGGTAACGATCATCAACATTATCATCATTATCGCTCCTCCTCTTATCCCATTTCGTTTTATCCCGTCTCGTAAGAACATCGTACGCGTTGTTCGCGGTCATGGGCTACTATGGTCGCCAAGAAATCGGGCGATCAGAAATTTAATACTTGCTATCATTATTTATTATTGCCAAATCGACGTTTACATTTATCGAAATGTGTAACGCATAATACGACAAATGTAAATTAAATATAAAATAAATTTTTAATACATAAACAAAATTGTTTTATTATAGAAAAAGTTTATTATTGAAATATTATGAGCGCGCGATATTCATATACTCTCTTAGTTAGTATGGAATTTATTAAATTTGTAAAGCATGTTGCGAATCAATGGGAATTAGCCAAAATGGCTGGCCCGGCGAAGTTATGGTTCTGAACGCTGTAATCAAATGTGCATTACCGGAATATCCTCTCCGCGTCGCGTGTCTATAATCTTCTCCATTCCACCCTGTGTTGCTGCAACGTCACTCGCATACGTATCGTAGATACGTGAGCGTATTTCTTCGAGTGCTGCTTGTATATATATCTGTGTACAATATGACGTAAACTGGCATCATGTACCAATAGGCAATAACGTGTCTACAGGGTATAAATCTCGACACGCAAGTCACAAGGATGAACCCGGTCAAGTTTTAAAAAGAATAAGATAGATATATATCTTGCAAAAAAAAAGAAATTAGAAATTCTAGATAATCTAGACAAATTACACGTTTTAAAAAACATGTTGCTCACTGAGAGAGATAGCCAAAGAGGCATCCATTAAATAGTACATTACATTGAAGAAGTCTTGCTATGAGAAACTAATCGTACACTTTTATGGGTAAATATTATTAAAGATAATTTGATGAATTGAATCTAGAATATTGATATAAATTTTTTCAAGCAAATCTCTCTCTTTGTCGGTTTCCTACGTCTATTTACGATATGATGTGTTTCATCGAATCGGCGCCACATACCAATACGCGATAACGTGTCTACAGTACATAAATTGCCGCACGCGAAGCAGCCATTATCATCGTGAACTCAGATCAGACGTGAAGCATCGAAAGAAACAGTGTACGCGTGATAAAACATTTTCAGGGAGAAATGGAAAAGGTTACATCCTATAAAATTATCGAGTGTTCTAGATGTATCGCAAAATGTTATTTGCACGTAGAAACATTTGAAAGAGATTTTAGAATTTCAGAAAATATTTTGTTTTTTGTAATTCCTTTCGCAGTGTGAAAAAAATGAACACTGGCGTCTGAAGTACACACACAAGTATTATATTTGGGTCATTGTTATAATTTTTAAGAAAATAAACTATGTCAAGAATACTGTACAGGAAATTTTGTATATATAAAAATCTCTATTTTCTTGGATTCTACATATATCTTTCTACATATTTTTTGTATATCTCTATTTATACATTTATTGTACACGTACTTTTTGAATAAAAATAAAATTGGACGTTGTTGAAACGTCGAACACAAATCCGAGGTGCGTGCGATCGCGTGGAAAGTTAGTCCGTAATTATTTCACGCAAGAAAAGATTCGGCCAATCCGGCGATTTCGTGATTAATTTCGATACCCCTCTTTGAAATTATCCTGATGATATGTTTCATAACTTAGGCTACCTTTTCTCTTCGCTGCTGCTACTTAACAATGTGCAAGTATAATGAGAGCTGTTATTAACTTAGCTTGCAATATTTCTTACATATTTAATAAGCAATTTTATTATGCAGCGTACTGTAAAAGCATTTATAAAACTGCTTATCAACGATAGCACATCTTATCGAAATTAGACTAATTATTGTGTTTATATTCAAAGTGCACAATCTATAAAGAGAAGTGTTTGATTGAAGATAAAATTTGTCCCTTCTTCTTCCCTTTCGCTTTAAAATTCCTATAAATAAGAGATTCACAAGCACGTTACTTGCATTCTTACCTCCATCAAATACTGTCTATCGGTCTAACGACACGTACAACGGCGTGTCCGAACAACAAATAACAGGTTAGCCATCGCGATATGAAATATGATTACTCCGGTTCGGTATACGGATCGCATTGGTCAGCCGCGTTGGAGTTTTCAGCATGTCGGTTTGTCAGGGCGTGCCAGTGTCTATGGATGGATCGGTAACACGTTCAGAATTTTCAACCGTGTCGCGCATCCAACGAGAGACAAAGAGGGAGAGAGAGAGAAAGAGAAAGAGAAAAAACGGAGAGAGAAACAGAGAAAGAGGATGAACGTGAAAGGATGCGAGATGAAGAGAGAAAGAGAGAGAGTGAGGGGGGGGGGAGAGAAAGAGAGTAGAGAAGTGATACGAGCAGGCTTCGTGCGCACAGCACACGGAGTGTACACACAGCACGAACTTGTTCGGGTTGGGATAGAATAGGATAGGTGGGGCCGTTATTAATCTGGTGTCGAGTTGAGCACAAAGTTATATAGGAGCTCAGGAAATGAAACACGAGAAACCTCCCTCTCTGCCTCGCGCGGCCTTTCCCCTCCCCCTCCCTCCTTCGCCCTCATGTCCACCTACTTCACCACTCTCTCCTATCTCTCCTCCTCTTTCCAACACCATCCGAGAGTCTCCGCAACCCCCTTTCTGTCCCTGCAGTCCCTACGTCCAACTTTGAATGTATTACCGGACCACCACTAAACCTTCTCC
>NW_021849573.1:404034-417552 GCF_003651465.1 Formica exsecta | reverse complement strand
CCCCCCCCCCCCCCTCGCCCTCCCCTTTATCCCTTCCAGTCTCCGGTCAGATGGAGATATAACGATCACCGGCACATGAGCCATGGGCCCGCGGAGACATGCATATTTATGTCGCCTGCCTGTATTCTAAGGCCGCCGGTGACACTCGGCTTGTCCTTCCTGAACTCTTCCGCCGAGCGCAAACAATGGTAGTTGTGCAACTGTCGCGGTCAATGTGCTCGGGACAGATCTAGAAGCAGTTGCTTTGGACCAACGATAAATACTCTCGATGCATTATTAACTGTTATACTGCACGGGAAGTGTCTCTTCCGCGAGAAATTTCTTATTAGAATTAAAAGATGTATAGAACATGTGTGCGCACAAGCAAGTTATTTTGAAACGATAGCAATAAGGCTTGACCGAGCTGTATACATAGCATATGGAAACAGGTTCTTCGCTCTTAATTAATTCACCATTTTGCCTCTAATTACGGATAATAAAAGATTAATAAATCGCTCGAGTAAAAAGTCATGAAATCGCCCTCCCCTTTATCCCTTCCAGTCTCCGGTCAGATGGAGATATAACGATCACCGGCACATGAGCCATGGGCCCGCGGAGACATGCATATTTATGTCGCCTGCCTGTATTCTAAGGCCGCCGGTGACACTCGGCTTGTCCTTCCTGAACTCTTCCGCCGAGCGCAAACAATGGTAGTTGTGCAACTGTCGCGGTCAATGTGCTCGGGACAGATCTAGAAGCAGTTGCTTTGGACCAACGATAAATACTCTCGATGCATTATTAACTGTTATACTGCACGGGAAGTGTCTCTTCCGCGAGAAATTTCTTATTAGAATTAAAAGATGTATAGAACATGTGTGCGCACAAGCAAGTTATTTTGAAACGATAGCAATAAGGCTTGACCGAGCTGTATACATAGCATATGGAAACAGGTTCTTCGCTCTTAATTAATTCACCATTTTGCCTCTAATTACGGATAATAAAAGATTAATAAATCGCTCGAGTAAAAAGTCATGAAATATGAATACGTGGGTTGTCACTCAGGCTTTCAGGAGTTCTTTTGATACGTACTGCGCGTAGGGTAGAGCAATGAAATTAATCGGTTTTACACCGGCGTGGCAAGGGGGTTGGACTTGGAAATGTTGTTGGCAGCCGGGGCCGCGGGCGGAGAAAAAGCGAGAGGGGTGTCCATGATTAAAATCGCATCAGACCGTCCTTGATGCACGAAATGCCCGCGTTACCGCGTCGCTGTGCCTCTTGAGTAGCCGACGTGATCGGTGTACGTGGTCGTGCGTGTATGTGTGCATATGTATGTCCGCTCTACACCAAGTACGCGAGCGTTATCTCTCCTATGCTTTCGTCCCTCTGTCCGCCTTATTTCCAGTCCACTCCGTGCCAGCCGTCACAAAAACACGAAGCTTCGTTTGCCGCTGATGGGCTTATAATTGCGGAAATAACGTTGCTCGCTATGGCCACTACGGTGGTGGCATGAGCGCGACTTGCATGCGTCTATTTTGTCTTCCAGACTGGATTGTCATCTCCTCTTTTTATAGCCGCGCATGTAATATAATGTTAGCGAGCCCTCGAAGCGCTTAATATCGGTAAAGACTCAGTTGCCCCGAGTAATTCTCGCATTTCCGAGGAAAGCACTTTTTAATGTTCGAACGATCGTCTGAAATTTAATGCATGGGGGTTAGTCGAGCAGCGATCGTGACGTACCGGCACAGTTGATCGCGCTTTTTCCCATGGGGTGGCAAGAAAGACCGGGAGGCGGGAGAGTGAAAGGCGCGTGTTCGGAGACCGAAAGAAGGAGAAGGAGAACGGGGAAGGAACAGAGTGAAGACAAATGCGAGGGCCATCAGAGCACCAAGCCATTTCTGCCTCATTGTGGACTCCATTTGCGACTCTTAGATTGTCGGTGAAATATCTCGCCGCGGTGATGGAAAAATCGCTAACGTAGGGAACTGGCAAAATAAAACTAGCGGCATTTCTCACTAGTACGGGCTTCGAGTTCCTGCTATCCGACACGGTAAAGAGAGTATCGTGGCAAAAACCGAAAGACGATAGAGTGGCCCGGAATACAACTTAACCGAGAAAAGTCTGAGGAAAAAACTTCAGAGAGATGTTGATAGTTTCATGTGTGTATTTGCTTTGAATACGATAAATATTCTCTGCCATCGTCTTTATACTTTGCGAGAATCTATTCTCGATCTCGCAAATACACAATATCATTTGTCAATTTGATAATTTTAATTGTACATATTTTACATGTACATAGATTAATAGATTTGCAGAGAGATTAATAATATATAAAATATTATATATATATATATATATATATATATAATATAGATACAATACAATATATATAATATATTATATATACTATATAATAAAATGATAGAGAGATTCGTAGATTAATAGTACATAAGAAATAATAAGTTTTTGTAAAATATCTTGATCCAAAAATTCAATCCGGATAAGAAACTGGCATCTCATCGAATTGCGAATGGATATATACAAATTATAAGCGATATTTTCGTCTCAAAACGCGCGCTGTAAAGTTTCGAATACGAGGGAGAAGCCGAAGAGAGTACTAGTAATAGATGACAACGTAGAAAGAAGCAAGCGGCACATTTCTACTAGCACGATATAAAGAGAGACTTTTTTCACCTGGTGATGGATCGCTCGTGGCCGAACTGGTGTAACAGAAAGAAGAGAAGAAGAAATCACGAGCGCGAACGAAGGTTCCCTATGGGGATGTGGTGGCGTCATTAGGCTGGTCCGAGCGAGCTAATGCACCATCCGTCGGATTTCGCCGGAGGCCTCTGGAAAAACCGAGTGAGGTCAGCATGTAAGTCCAGCATGAAGAACGACGAGCGCGTAAATGGCGTCTGTAAAAGTTGCCAGACTTAGAGATTCCTCCGATTGCTCCATATCGAAAGAAATCTATAATTTTAGGACCTTACAAAATTAAAACAGAAATAAAGAAGGAATGCTGAAACTGTATACATAAATAAAACGACTATACTAAAGCGCTTTAAGTGTGACAACGTAGAAAGAAGCAAGCGGCACATTTCTACTAGCACGATATAAAGAGAGACTTTTTTCACCTGGTGATGGATCGCTCGTGGCCGAACTGGTGTAACAGAAAGAAGAGAAGAAGAAATCACGAGCGCGAACGAAGGTTTCCTATGGGGATGTGGTGGCGTCATTAGGCTGGTCCGAGCGAGCTAATGCACCATCCGTCGGATTTCGCCGGAGGCCTCTGGAAAAACCGAGTGAGGTCAGCATGTAAGTCCAGCATGAAGAACGACGAGCGCGTAAATGGCGTCTGTAAAAGTTGCCAGACTTAGAGATTCCTCCGATTGCTCCATATCGAAAGAAATCTATATAATTTTAGGACCTTACAAAATTAAAACAGAAATAATGAAGGAATGCTGAAACTGTATACATAAATAAAACGACTATACTAAAGCGCTTTAAGTGTTTTACAAAGTTTAAATTGAATATTTATATACTTTATATGTGTGCGCGCTCCTTTGGCACGCGCTGCCTACAGAAGAATATTAAATTCATAATGCATACAATCTAAAAAAAAAATTATACTTTTGTCGAGATACAAGCGTTATCTACAGCGAGATTTCAATGCGTGGATGCTGGTTTTCCTTTGACAACAGGACGATAAGCGAAAGCGCGAGCCATACCCGGTCGAAAGAAGAAGATAACGGATGAATGAAGAAGAAAGGAGGAAAAGGATGATCAGGGTTGCGCAGGGGGTTAAGCGCTACGAAGGGATACGAGGAGGAAAGTGTAATCCCAAACGATCAGCGTGCGGCAGATTCGGCCTTAATGAGCTCCCACAATGATAAATGATACCGTGGGCCGCGCCTCTCTCTTACCGCGTTTATCCACCAGTCGGAATAGGGTGTATCCTTGTACGGGGTACAGGTCGGCGGCGCGTACACGGTTCCTCTGCGCCTGTACCAACGTACGACGGCATCCATCCTACCAGCGAGGAGCTCCGATCTCTCTTTCTCTCGTTCGCGTTCTCTCCGCGCCGCGTGGAGCCTTCATCTCCGCCTACGATTCCTCAAACTCGGCCTCGGGATTGACCACTGCGAAGGAATTCAAAATGGCAACCTTAGGCTCGGTCGAATCTGTCTCGTTTGAGTGACAACTATCCATCCTTTGCTCCTGTGGACGTTTCAATTGGATGTCTTTCGGGTGCCTCATGCACAGTGGGAATCTATGTGGGAATCGCGTTCCAAGATACCTGCGTGCTTATCGAGATAAAACAGTTTTTCACAATATGACGTTTATCTAAAAATCGTATGACATGAATATTCTTAGACAAAGAAAATAAACATGTGATACGTTAAATAATCATTTTCATTCTTTTAATAAATTTAAAAAAAATAATAATTAATATTGGATTTCTATTCTACTTGTAATAATTTTAACTGCAAACAAATTATAAAATCGAATCGCCCATAAAGGAACATTTTTCTTTACATGAAAGATATCACGCTTACGTAGGCTTGTCACTCCTCGAACGCTATTCATCATGTTCATCCTTTTCCCGAAGGTCGAAGCGCTTGTAGCTATTAATAGTCCACTTCCGAACTGACGACGAGTTATCTATTTTCGAGACATTTCAATTTTCAGGTAGCCCTTCGGCCAGTTAGGAGATAAAGATAGAGATCAATTGTGTTCACTCCTTTAAAATCATGCATTTCAAGGTCACAAATATCTCAACATACATGAAATTTTACCTGGATGACTTGTAATATTAACAAGTGTCAGTGAATAAATTCTTTCTGTTTCTTTAAACTCTTGTAAAATGTTACATTTATAAAAAGAACAAGCAATCTATTTAACATATACATATATATATATATATATATATCTGATTCTACATAATATTTCTTAATATGTCATAAAATATTTGTGTAAATAAGGACCTAAGTATGAAGCAGTAATTTCACAGGGAATATTTTGACACCATCCTAGTATCAATTGAAGGCACATTTTCAGGTCACATTTTATTCCAAAAAAGAAGGATTTTTCCCTTATCGACAGCTTTCTCAGGCAGTCGGGACAAGACCAAATATATTTGTCTATGATTCTTGCAGGATTCCATGCTAAACTACGTCCATTACATTCCAAATGAGGACAATTGGAAACTGTACGAATCATTTTACGTGATTTATTCTGAATATATAGAATTATTATAATGAATTATAAATTAATAAATATAGATTTTTTACGATCATGCAAAATCAAAGCATTTACGATCGTATTTGCTTAGAGATACATTAAATATCCATCGAGAGATCTTGGTGTTCTAATTAAATCGTCGTATTAACGCTCTTCTTATTTCGGAAACTAATATTCCGAGGATCAACCTGGCGCAGCTGCCATCGATGACTAGCTGACAGGTGATTTCGTCTCGGTGAAAGAAGATGATTGCCTCATTACAGTAACTAACTATAAGCGGATAATATCCTATAAAGTTGCTCTCTTTTCTTTTACTACCCGTGCAATAATTATATACAAGCAGTAAAGTAAGAGAGTGAGTTGTCAAGTTTATAAAACTGGAATATGCTCTCTTGTTAAAGACTGAAATCTCCTTATCGGGAAAGACGATCTTGATGGGTACACTTATATTTCCTCGCAATTTATGCGCATGGCCTCATTATTTCTGTATAGTTTTATTGCATCCTCATCTCTCTCATTGTTATCGTTGAATTATCTAATTAACGACCATCGGTGGATTCATCTTGATGTCGCATCAATATCTACTCTTACGTCAGAAGATAATAAAAATTTTGTTATCGGAATTATTTGGCGATAATTAATTATTAAATTTGCAACATTCATAAAATTCATTCCTGCGATTAAAAAACTAATTGAGAAACACGAGAGGGGATATCGGGAAGAGATGGCGAGCAATAATCTCGATATGCAAGTCACGGTGACGATTCCTAGCGCTTGGATCAATGGAAAAGGCGAGCGCAATTTCCGACGCATTCCCGACTGCAACAACTGTACAAAGAGCGAGGAATCTTTTCGTTTCTGTGAATGCTGGGCATTAATCAAGCGCCGCGGGCGCCTGACGTCTTAATCTGCTTAATCCTCGGTGGCCTACGCAACATCCTGCACGCCCACGATTCTATGTATGTACTAAACGCCAGGTACGTTCGCGATGCGGCCTTTGTCAGGACTCGAGATTCTCGTCGTGGGATCGTTGTTGCAACAACGTGCGCGGTAACGGGACTCCGCGGTGGATACAAAGTTGCAAGGCGGATGAGTAATCGGCACGATATCGATATTCGCGAGGAATGGAACGGCCGAGGAGAGTATTTGCACCGCTGGAGAAGAGGAACAGTTATTTCCCGGGGATTCGAAGAGGGATTAAAAATATGCGCTCACACGCGCGCTTTCTCGATATTTGGCGGTAATGAACTCGATTGACGTGAGATTAATATATGTAAAATAAAATAAATAAATTTCGATTGGATATTACACACTAATATTTATAGGTATACGTATGAAGAAACTGACACGAGATGCTGTTCGTATAAAGGATCTTTTACGAAGTGAATACGTAAATAAATGTCTCTCTGCTTGATAAGCGTGTTCGTAGTGCATTAACGAGCACGGATTTGAACGCTTAATTAAAGGGCCCTTTAGAAGAATCGTCACGTAATGAAGATAATTCAATGATCCGATGAATAAAACAAGAAAGAAGAAAAATAGAAAGAAGGGCGCGAAAGATCGAACGAGGCCTAATCTTACATGACCGACATCGTTTCGTGGGTGTCGTGCTTTCACTTCAAGGCAGGTTGACTGCAGGAGGCGATTGGTTCTCGCAGGGCTCCTCCCAGAAGCCATTAGGAGCCGAAACGGAGAAACAGCATTAATTTTAAAACCAATCCTGGAAGAGAAATCGAGCATTCGCCGCCATTCGTGCGAGTCCACGATGAGGAGAAAATCTTCCAAAAGAAGAGCCGCCTTAATTGCTCGATCGTTTTATCTCTCGCCTTTCGGAAACAAGCGATTTACCCCGGTTAGAAAATTAGAGCATCTCTAATTTACAAAGTTTCATTATTTTATCAGTCATAAATCATTTGACACAAGCATATAGATTAAAAGTACTCGAGAAAATATCACAATTTTTTTATATCTCCTTATAATATTCGTGATCGACAATAAAGTCAAATAAAGTTAAATCTATAATTGCTGATTTCGTATAGAATCGTGTACTTGAACTTTCGTACTCGATATTATATTATAGCTTCTCTTTCTCTTTCTCTCTCTCACTCTTTTTTAAATGAGGAATTTTTTATACCGTCATCAAATCTAATAACAGGCTATAGATGTATTTTCGTCAACGTTCACGCATTCAGCTAGTTACCACCTTAATAACCGGCAAGACCGATCGTGAAATATTTAAAAAGCAACGGGGAAAATCGATGATGGAGGAAAAGGAATAGTCGAGTACAAGAGAGATGGCGAGGAGGGATAAGGAACAGAGACGTGGAATAAGAAGAGAGTAAGGTTTAGGTAGCTACTCTCGGGTTGAAACGGAGGGAGCCGCCTTGTGTTTGTGCTCTCGCCGGGGAGCACAAAGAGAAATGGCGAGGTATTTATCAGTGCTCACCCCCTCTATACCCTTTTGTCCCCTTTTCCATCGGCTCTCCGTTTCTCTCGCCCCGATCTTGTCGTCCTCGTCCGCCTCTCTTCTACTATTACCTTGCCTTCCATTCTACATCCAAATCCATTCGCCCGGCTGCCAAACCCCTCTCTTTCCTCTCTTCCGTAAGCTCTCTGATGCCCTTTCGCGCACCACATATATGAGTACTCCATCTTCTCCTACAGAGGACTTTGACAGCTGTCTAATTCACGTTTCACATACGGTTACCTGGGATTTTCTCGTGTGTTTTCCCCGCGGGCGAACCTCGGACGTATTTCGGAGTGCCTACACAAAGAGATGAGTTACAAACTCATTTTTAAAACAAAAACTTTCGTACATTTTTCGGCTACATTCTACCGCGCATCAGAAAAATTTTGAATAATAGCTGTGTGATACGGCTGATATTTCAAAGGAGCAATGGATTTGTATTTGAAACAGCTATTTTAACTTGTATATCCATCAGCTTTGTATTTTCCCCTCATTGGAAGAAATCCAAAAGAGAGAGATATATTTATATTTTTGAAAAATACAGAATTCGCGTGTCTGTACATGTAAGAAAAAATAACGATCTATTAATGTGATTATGTATATTATAATTTTTTTTTATTTAAGGTACAAAACTTTGCAATGTTATAGGTGAAAAAAATACTTGATAATACTGAATAAGATTATAGGTCACCGTCGGTTGCAGTCTCTCGTAGTAGAGGCATCTTTCAATAACAGGCATATTCATGAGTGACTTAAGATAAATACAGTCACCCAAATCTATAGGGCGAGTCAAAGTATAGTATCCAATCGAAACGACGTGGATAATATACCGTAAAATCTATATTTGCTCTTTAGGGAATAGGGAACCTTTAGATACCTGGCGAAGATAAAAAAATGACCTTTCGATTCTGTAGAATACATTCTGTTAGTCGCGGCATCGACAATTTTGATTCGTCACAAGTTTGGCGAGTAAAAGATGGAACAAAGAGGGGTGAAAGCAGGGAAACCGGTATTTTTAAATCACCCTTTTTTAAAGGGCGATTCGCTAAATCGACTTTGCCGTTCTACTGTAATTTCTTATCCCTCCCGCATTGAAAGCTCCCGGCTTTCTTATGGGGTGTTCGCCACCCCACTTTTTTTAGTCGAAATTCTCTTCGGCCCTTCTCAGCCAACGAGGGGTCTTATCGGTTTCGATTATTGTTTGTTATCAGCATTTAAACATTTATGGTATTTCTCGGCTTTGTTGCAAATACCCCGAAATAAATTAAGCGAGCCGTTGAGTTTTAGATGTCAGATATTGTTCGTTTGCCACAAGTATCGCATTTATTCAATACTGCACTATAAAAACACAATTTAACTCTTGAGTAAATAGAATTTCTCTGCTGGATAATTTTTGAAAGAATTACAACAGATATTAAAACGTGTCGCATGGTCGATTTTACTGTCGCAAAAGTTCAAAGAATATCGTAAAATCGCGTTTTGCGCTTATTTGCAGCGACATTAGCGGGCCCATACGCGAGTCAAAACATTACACAAAGTTTTTGGGAAGAGGTGGAGAAGACTAATAATCTCGAAATAATGTAAGCATAATAAATGGCCGGGCATTAGCGAAGCGCTCGGCAGCCGGCTCATATTTTCGGTGGCGCTGGCTTTGACGTAACATTACTCCAAAGTGCGTTACATATTACTACCATATATATGTATTTGTATTTTCGCGCGTGTAAGCTACGCAACATATTCTTCCAACAAGTCGTTCCAACACGGGGGGATATTACATTCTGTTGCCCGCTTCCTTCCCATGGCGTTTACTAATGAATATCTTATAACCAGAAATTATCAAGATAATATAAATGCTCTTTCGATATAAATAAAATACGCTTAATTTTATCTCTTTTTTAAACAAATTTTAATAATAAAATTATAAAAGAGAGATCGTGTATTTTTGATACTTACATCTTTTATTTAATCGAGGAAGAATGATAATCCATTATTTAATAAACGGTTAAAAATACATACCGATTGAATATTTCTTTCGAGATAACGTAAAGGCGTGCTATTTTCAATGTAGAAACTTCGCTTTTATGAATATAGTGGCAGCGAGTTAGTCTTTGCCAGTTGCACTTGCGCGTTTTTCAAAATGCAACCTCTCGCGATGGTAACCGTCACATACGGTTACCTTTAAAATTTACTTAATTGTCCGTAATTAATTCGCCTGTAATCAGTTAATAATTATATACTCTTAATGAATTATACTAGCAGGAAATTATTTCTAGTTGCGCGGGTAATTATGCTAGGAATTTCTACGCCTTAATTGATTCGCGGAACTGCAGGAGCGCTCAGGGTTTATATACCATATCGCGGAATTAAGCATTAAAAATTATTGCCCACATTGATTACTTCCGGGTTGTTACAAAACGCAGATTTTCCTTTGTCCTGTCCACACTACAATCTTTTCATTCCACGGACGAGATGCAAAAAAACCGTCGAATTTTCTTTACTCTTCTTACATAACTTTTCGATTATTTATTATTACTTATTATACAAAAATTAATTAATATTATTAAATTCCCATATAATAAACATTGAAAATTTGTTAATTTTACCATATTTTCGTTAAATCTACATTTTTTCGCATAAAGGAAATCATGTATACTGGATATTCTGAAAGACTGAAGAGAAAAGGGGAGGATGGGCAGAAAAAAGAAAAAAAATAAGATTTTCTCCTGAAGTCACGTTTGCATTCCGCACGCGACTTCTCCGGCACGGTCGGAACGGAGGGCAGTCGAAGGAAAATAAGGACGGCGAGGAGGAGAAGAGGAGTAAGGGAAGGCAACGGGGCACGCAGTCAACGACTACAGAGACTATCCGAGGTGCTGGTTGACAGCAACAAATGCCTCGGTGCAGGCAAGACGGGGAGCTCGCGCCCGGGACGCCGGTTGCAGGACTGGCTTGAGATATTACCAGGCAGATGCGGTCGCGCGCTGATCAAAGAAACGCTCCTCACTGAGAGAGATTAAATGGATGCTGGTGCGCGCCGGCAACCACCACAACGTGGCTACAAATAATAAGTCGAGAAGAGAGGAGAGAGAGAGAGAGAGAGAGAAAGAAAGAGAGAAAAAGAGAAGGCAGACTCTCTATCCGCTCGCTTGCTCGCTCGCGCGGCCGCCGTCCTAACTCGGACTTGATACATTCCCATCTTGCGAAGCTCTGCTCCTGTTGTGCTGCGGCCCCGGCTTCGTAACTCTCACCCACGTCACGTCATAACATCATTACGCCCGCGATTGGTCATGAACGAATGATTGCCAGCACGTTATTCCAGCGTCGCGCGCGACATGCCGAGTGTGTTGCGAGATGTGTCTCGACGAGATGTTCCGAAGGCACGTATGCGTAAGTGTTCCGAGACTTTTACCTATCCCCGCGATGCTTCATCTCCGAGGAGAAGCTTAAGTTTATCGTCGGGCGCACAAAGCGAACGTACGTACGCTTCTAACCGGTGTGTAGTCATTTTTCACGTTAAGGTCTTTGATTTCGTCTTATCGAGTCTGTGTATTAATATACACAGCTCGTTATATTCCTGAAATATCCTCGATTTCTTTAAAAATAGTCTCTGATCATCTAACCGATTCGGAGAAAGGCGAGAACGCAATATCTATCGTCGATCGAATCGAAACGCGGACGCGATCCTTGAATAGGGCTCGAGAATACCTGCTATAGAAGCAATACGATATTCTCCCGCTTAAAATTCAATTAATTTGGCGGCGATGATTATCTAGTAGAGAATAATGAGAATGCATCTCAACAAGTGTTATCACCGTCGGATCTCCCTGACATCCCCCTTATTTAGGAGATAACGACGGCTGTTCGCTACAGTCACTCTTCTTGAATGGTGTTGTCATTCGTCGCTTACTCCCTACCGTTGTCTGAGCTTCTAGAGGGTCTCTAGATGCCGAGTAAACTAGCCAATGAGAGAGCCCCTCGTGGTACTCCTCGCTTTCTTCCACCTACACCGCTATTTCTCCTACGCCGCGCTTTATGCCTCTTTCTCTCTCCCCCCTCGCCCCTTTTCCTCCTGCCTGCACCTTCGCGCTGGGTTTCTCGCGATGAGATATGACTGCCACATTATCACCTGATTATGTTATCACTTTGCATCGCCCGTTCTTTTACCGCGCTAGCTAAGGGTACCGTCCATCACGACCATGAGGAGCTGTCGTTAGTAAACGCAGATTAGAAAACACGATTTTTAACATTCGGAGAATATTAATCGTACTGAACGCACATCATTATTATTTTTTCCTAATGCACTTCATTTTACATAGAAGAGAAAACGCTAATTAATAATAATAAAGCACAATATACATATACACGTTCGATAAAACATAATCGAGTATAATTGTTCTGACCGTAGAAACGACGAAGAAAATTTCTCACCATGAGATTACATTATTTCGTTGATCTTTCTGCTTTTTACCCGCCATTATATTAAAATTCGCGAAATTTAACGCTTCGAACGCCCGCGACGGATATTCGTGGTGGTTACGCGGGAATAAGCACATAGGCAGTAACTGGATCCGGTATAGACATAGTCGGGGTAGACAGTTGAGCAGCGGGCACCGCTGCGGGACCATCAGGTCGCCCACAGCTCATCGCCGAGCGATCACATCTCATCGCCTCGCACCATCGCGGACTATTACAAACAGAGCCCCCGCCCGTTCCCCCTTTTCCCGTTTCCTCGCTCCACACCGCCCGGCTCCCAATTCCGTCGGTGTGCCCTCTCTTTCTCCGTCGCGCGCTCCGTACTCTTGTTCCAGGCCCGTGTTTCAACCCCATCGCGATTCCACCTCCTGGTCCGACGTATCGCTGACGCTCTATCAACATATCCGACCGCTTAGCACCTACTTCCCAGGAGTGCGATACCGCTCGTAACTCATTTGAATTACACATTTCCCTCAGTCCTGCGAAATAATACGTACGAGAATCCGCCAGCCACTAGAGCCGCGAGAATGCAAATGGTATCAGAGCCGAGCCAGCCCGAGAGTGCCGGCTCTCGTCCCGCTTGTAATCACCGATCGTGTGAATCCGCGCAATTTTAATCGGGCCCGAGCGAGCGGGCGATACTGTTACCCCCCGGATCTGATCGGCAAGACTGCGCGGTATAACGGAACACGTGTGATTAAGCTGTAATTGAATCGGCGTTTGACTACTTTACATCGAATCGTTGAAAATTGATGCTGTAACGCTTTCACATTCAGCTTCTAGTGATGCGTATCTAAGAGAGATTTGCCTCTAAGATGAAAGCATTTTAAACAAATTTATTATTTAAGTGATGTGTAATATTTTGAAATAGTTAGAGTAGATTTTAACTGCTCATCAAAGTTGACTAATAATAGTAATAATAATATATACAAATGCGTTAAAAATATTTTTATACGAGTATTCTACATTATAAATATTCTATAGCTGCAGTTTTATCATGCAACATTACAATTACAATATGTATGTAATGAGGAATACGTAAAATTATCGAGGAAAACCGTGCATTCAGCAGAATATTTCAAAATATTCCAAAAGATGAAAAGGATATCGATCATTAATTTCGCAGGGGTAGAAACTGGCACATTAGAGATTCTACGAATCTACTTTGAGAAACTTTGTACCCTCAGGAGTATTGGTAACGTCGCTCGATCAAGAAACAGAACCGCGAAGGATATGTGAAAAGTGGTTTCTCGAGATTCTGCTGTCTACGGCTCCCTGGCGCCTCGCTTTGCTAATCGCAGCCCATTAAAATGCCCTTCTTCCGTTCCCGAGCCATGAGTTTACCAAAGCGCCGCCGCTCT
>NW_021849573.1:380413-403594 GCF_003651465.1 Formica exsecta | reverse complement strand
TCTTCCCCCGCAAATTTTCTCGCTTTAATCTTAGCTGTAATGTCCTAACTTTCTAAACCTCAAAGACCAGACCAACTTTCCCGGCTCGTAATAATGGGAGAATCGGACAAGTAAGGTACTCTCATTTCTTGCAACAGTTCACGGTTATTGGTTCCTCGTTGTATATCTAATCGTTCGCCAGAATCTTAATCGTGGAACTTGAAAAAAAAAAAAAAAAAATACGGTACACGATATAAGACTCGCGGAATATATGGTAAAAAATGAAGTGAACTCGCTTTAGTATGACATGTTAAATAAATTTTTTTTTTTTTTTAATAGACTAATGACGATTAATGACACACGGAAATATTGAATAACATTGTATCACATAAGTTTCCCTGAGAAAATGTGAAATATTTCGAGATATCGATTGTTATGACGATGAGCGTTACACGTAAAACTATTTTGGCGCAGGTTCTTCCTTAATTTCAAAGTTTCACTATTCAAGAATTTTGGCGATCATCGAATGGCGTTAAGCCGCGTAATTCGATGAAATAAAGCGAGATCGGCAACGGGAGAGGTTCTTACGAGGACCAATTTCCGACGGTAAGAATTTCCCTAATTATTATTGACCATTAAGGCGATGAGCGTTATTATTTTAACGTCCGAGTCGGCCGACCGGCCTCGGCTAATTTGCCTCCGTGAAATCGATTGTACCGCGTGCGTTTGCACGTTCATAAATAATCAGAGCGTGCTTATGGGATGAAAGATCGCGCGGCCGCAACGCGCTAGGCGTCCGTCCGATATTATAATAAGTTCGCTTTTTCGCGGCTCTCCAACGATTATTAATTCAACGAACGTCGATCGTATCAATTACATCGAACTCGATATTCTCTCGAAATAGAAAAGGCATCTCCTTTTTGCTCACGCATTTCGCTTCTATCTCGCGTTCCTTCTTTGAACGGTGAAATTTTTTTACATACCTATATAACGTAATCTCTAGGCTCGTCTACTTTATAGCTGAGGATGATTGATGAAAGCCTTTAACGAATGTTCCATCTGATATCCGTTAACAAATAATCCGATAAATAATCCAAAGCATTCACGCGCCTTCGAATATCGATCGTTATCACAAATGCACGTGTAATCCAACAGCTCTCATTAACCACCCAACGATACACACTATTCGTGACAGCGTTTTACCAGCCACAGGACACGCTGAAACTCTGATAGCAGTTTCACGCTTTGTCCAACAGATGGCCATCGATTAGACCCCGTCGTCGTTTTCAACCCCCTAAGCCACCCATCCGTTAGCGGCCTGTCCTTCCTCCGGTCTATCCTGCGGGCATCCTCATTGGATGTGCGCCGGATGAATTACCGACGCGACGTAAAGATGAGGGATGAACTTCATGGTCCCCTCGTCTAAATAAGTATATGCCACACATTACACCCCCTCTCACCTCTTCCCTCACGTGATTCTGGCAAGAGAAATATTTTTTCGCTCTTACATCTTATCTGCATGTCTTGATATAGTCGTCACTTTATGTGTATCATACATACAATAAATATTAATTTAATTATGTTACTTGGACAATCTTGCAGTAATATCCAGTATGCAATAATCTTACGAGAAAAACGATATAATATATGTTTTGGAAAGGTTTGATTTTCTTGGAAATATTGCATATATTTTTTAAATAAATATTTTTAAATAAATACTCCAGTTCATTAATAAATAAATGTTACATAGTTGGATCAAATTTTATTTATATACTATTGCATTCGATTTATCGATAGAACACTTTATATTCTAAATTAATAGAGTTTTAACGCAATTAATTTTTAGACGTTTTTCGATATTATCACAAAATTATATACTTTTTGCGAAGAATATGTATTTTGGAGATACATAACATTTTTTCGTAAGCATATATATTAATTCAAAGTTTCATTAAAACTTTTAAATTTAGTTTTCTCACACACACGATGAGAGAGAAATACTGTGTGTGCTCTCCTAAATATTTCTCCTAAATACATTAAATATTCAGAAAGTTGGATCTCAGTCAGATCGGCAGAACAATATGACGGCGAATTTCTTTGAAGATTCACCAAAAGCCAAAGACTTTAACTCCTCCCCCAAGGCGCTAGACCGCATGATTGCCGTAATTTTGACTCATTACAATTACGCTAATGCCCGGCTATCAATTAGTGGAGGCTAAAGAGGTTCGCATTAAACATAATAGATAATATCGTCGTCGTTGCGAATCGTTCGTTCGTTTGCTATGCCTGGGGTCAGCGCGGGAATGAACGATGATAGGAACGATGATGACTGCTATGAATTAAGTTTCCACGATAAATCTTAATGACTAAATTATATACGTCTACAAGAGAGCGGCAGACTTTGGTTTCACAGTAGCTGAGAAAATATCATTTAAATGCCCAAATTATTGGCTTATAATAACAAAAGAACATACACGTAACGTACACGAACAGCTATCATTTTTACAACTACTTGAAAATTCATGAAATAAATTAATTTAACGTAATCGATCGTACATTGAATGCTTATTGAATTATCGTATGACGTAACACATTATTTTGACGAAATCGATATACAGAGAGCCATTTATTTATGTGATAAATTATTTAAGTATATGTATATCGACAACGATAAAAGAAGGAGAGACAGAATATAAATCTTTTATTTATAAATTAATTAAATTGATATTGAATGTTGAAACGTAAATAACGGAATTCCTCGTTGCACTAACCATTAATTCTCGGTACGTATGAATGACGGGCGAGTATCAGGAGAGATATTCTTTTTACCACAGTTGTGGAAGATAAACGGAGAGAGGGTTCAACGCGCGCGTGTTTCAAAGCACGTGCTTTAATTCCATTCGGGCGAAGATCTCGCCGAGCAGCGGCGTGGATGTGAACTTGATTTTCCTTGACTTGCCCGCATCTTTTTGCCCGCTCGCATCTGCGATCGCGTGCATTCTTAAACTTTATCTCCCGGTAGCATCCCGGTATAGGCTTTAGCGCGCGCGTCATAAATATATAAAACAATCGCGATGCTTTTTCGCAACTCGAGTTCTCGTTTCAATAATTGATGGATTTATTATACACTGTGTGTTTTCAGATTGAATACGCCACATATTCAATCATTTACTCATATAAATGCCTCAGATGACATTAATTCAGGCACTAAACGTTATTCCTTTGCGTTCTATCATCGACTCATATTTTGATGATTTATTGCCTCACGTGTGTGACGCAATACCCTCTCTTAAACCCATAAGTGCACGTTTAAACGATAAATCTCGGCAGTCAGGGTGGAAGGCCCTTTTCAGGTCTCCAGGTACGGTGCAGATTCGTGTCACTTGCTTATCGATACCTTCTCAGATATATTATGTATGTCGAATGATATTAAATTCATGAAATATGTATATAAAATTTATAATTATATGTATTATATATATATTTATGATTGCATTTCTAGCAATAATATAGTCTTGCATCTGACGTTAACAGAAGGAAGAAATTAATTGACTTTATTGGAAAAGGATTATAAAACTCTCTACAATATTTAATTTATATTCTATTTAATGTAATAGAATTTGTGAGATGCTTTACATTGCACGCAATTGTTAATTTTGTGGTTAGTATCTGTCAATTGCTAATTAGGGTCGGTGTGACAATCGATAATACTGCGATAAATTTGTGGCTTTACGACTCGAGTATAAGCCAATTGATTCTTTCGACGCTAACAAACAATGTGACAAATACATCGCTAAAACATTAATCAATAAGCTATAAATTCGTTCCGTGATTCAAGTAATAAACGTGATATATTTTTTCAGCTAAACACATATACATGAGAAATAACATTCAAAACGAAAAGAGAGCTTTGCTTTAGCCGATATAAATTCATTATTACATTTGATTTATAAACTATAGCGTAAGTCACCGTTGATTATGCTACCACAATTATCTCTTGCAAATTGAATTCTCTATTCGAATTGTCCCCATACATCGCGTAAAAAAAGTGTATTTCTTATACAATATTATTCAAGGATAAAACATACAACGTCAATCGCACGACATATTTTTCACTTAGCCTTCCCGTTCGATGATGCCGCGATTTGACTTCAAGCATCCTGTGTAGGTGGGTATAGATTTTGCCGGGCAAGATTTCCAGTCAGCTCCAAGTCAGGATTGACGCCAGTCGGAGCGATTTATCAGAATAATGCACACGCCATTACCCTCGTGTCCCCACCTTAACCGAGATCTTGATTTCGCGCAAAGTTCCATGTAAGGCTCCGGTTTTCTTTACTTACTCCCTCGTAACTTTCAATCTACGAGCTGCGATATTATTGCCACAGATCGTCTCTCTCTCTCTCGCGTCAAAATGTAAAAAAAACCGTGTCTCACATATTTAGGTGGTTTTGCCGAGAATCGTAGAGTAATGTGTGCTGTCATAGTTAAAAAATTAAAATAGCGATAGAAAATGTGCTACTGCCAAGATATGTATGTTATATATCTGATGTGATTAAACTCGAGAGTACTTGCGGGGAAATTGTCGTGCTTTGAATTTTTTGACTCTTTTCTCTTTCTTTACCTATATCTTTTAATCTGTTGGCATTCTCACAAATTAATTGTTTTAATTATTATTGTAGCCTTAGAAACATCTGATAATTTTATATACATCATAATTATTATATATCAAAGTCTCTCTCTAATCTATGCCAAATTATATATCTACATATATGTGTGTGTGTTGAAATGTGAAGACTTGGAAGCAACCAAACGAATGGGGATGTTGTCGTGGACACGGCTACCGTGCATTTGTTTGGTCGTTCCGCGTCGACCGGATTATATTAATCTACTGCTAATGAGCGGCCCTGATCAGCGGTAGAGGCGTACGAGTTTTATCTCCAAGATACAGAAAACGACCTCGTTATAAACCAAGTCGAATGTGCTTCGCAGTCGGCTTAATATTTAACGCGTCTCGAATCGCTCCATCACCTCTGATATTTTTCCAATCTGAAGAGAGGATTAGACCGCGCTTATAAAGGCTCTTCGAAAGAGATGGAAAGGGAGGGGTGGAGTTAAAGACCTCTCTGCTAATGGCAAATAATTTAATAGGAATCGTAATTAGATATTTCGCATTCGATTGTTAATGAAAGTTTCAAAATAGTTTATCTTTATTGCAAATATTTATTTTGCGCTATTTTGTATATGACAAGCCGGTTCTCAAAAATATAATCACTTCAAAATTATATAGTGTTATTTAAACAAAATTTTGCATTTTGCATATAAAATTAAATCTATATCAATATATTTTTTTAATTGCGATATCCATCTCAACAGAAGCGATAATTATCGAGTGTATTTATATACCGTTCTTTGTATTATTTTACGTAAACAACAGAGCGGACAAGTTGCGATCATAATGCAATAGCTCTCTTTGAGCTACAGATAATTAGTTAATCGCTCAGCCCTGTAAGTTGTTTTATTTTAAATGTACAAGAGAACCACGTATTGGGGTCTGACAAGCGGTTTCATGGTCGATCCGAAGTGTTTGATTCTTAGCCCCTGTCCTCTTTTGCGCGCTTCTCTTCGTTTCTGTCGGACTTTTACACGTGCCGTACCATTAATCGTTCGATTAAGTCGCCTGATAACTCCCTCTCGAGCTCAAATCTTGCTCGCGTACCGCCAGCCGGCGCCATAACTCCCTAGTTGTAAGCCGCATTACAGACTTTGGATTGGAACCGTATAGAGGAAGACCCCGGAGGAAGTACGACCGCCTACTTGGAACATCACAGCCGCTTTTTCACGCCATGATTTTCATTTTTTATTTTTTTTTTACTTCTGCAACGTGTGTGTCGCGAAATTATTCTCGAGGGTGAAACATGAAAACAGCTCGAAGAAACATTCGGATAACACGAAAGTACTCTTATAGGATTCAGAAAAGACTGGAAAGGTAGAGTCGTTGCTCCAGATGCAAATTTTATTAAGTCTTTTGAATTCAGATTTGTATAGTTCTCAATTAAGAATTTAATAAATGAATGGTAAAATATGTAAAGATAAATGATACGCGAAGCGAATATAATTATTAATTATTCATTTTTATATTTCAGATATGTACTTGAAAGACAGAAATTTTGTATAATAAATGGAAAAATAAAATAAAACAAAGTATAAAAAATGTGCTTTTTCTATAAATAAATTTCTATATAAACGAGAGACAAATATTTCATTTCCGATAACTTCGTACGGCATATCTGAATACCGCGTATGAATGTCATCCGGTTGAAAATAGTCCTTTGGAACGGAAGCAACAAATAATCGGTCGAGGTGTGGATGTAAACTGTGCGCGACGTTCACTCGTCATATTGGGGGAGAAAGAAATAGCAGGAGGAAGAGGACGAGAATGGATGCAAGCGAAGATCGGTAGAGACAGGAAGAGATGGAAATATTCTTGGGGAGCGCGCGCTTACGTGAGTGTATACGTGGACGCGCCCCATATAATCCCGACGATGCCTCTCCAGTCTTCTCTCCGCCTTGGAGATCATCCTTGATCCGCAACGAGAAGTCATTTTCATGCAACTGCGAAACGCTTATCATCGCGTTTGTCGTTGCGAAAGCGCACGTGATTTTCATAAATGTAGCATCAATTTATTTCATAGATTTGTTTCATAAATTTTATAAATGCTTAAGACGCTTATATCTCTTCTTCGAATATTATACACATTTACAAGATTTACGAGTATATTGAAATTTAATTTATTAATTCAAAAATATTCCTAAAAGATTTTAAAAGTATAATTCCTAAAAGATTTTATCAGTATAATTTCTAAAAGATTTTAAGAAAGTAATGTGACGTAATTTTTACGATGTAAAAAATAAATTATCTCTGTTGTTATGTAATAATATGCTTATATAAAAATTAAATATATCTTATTATTTATATAATTTATGATTATATATAAACCTCTTTTGTTTTTAATTTTTAGTGCTTATTTTTAGTACTTATTTTTATTTTTTAAGAATATTATTTAAGAAAGGAAAACAAGGAAAATTATAAAAGACGTAAATATTTAATTGCCATCCATGCGCAGTTTACAATCATATGTCCGAATTTGCCGTCCAAAGCAAACCATATGTCGGACACCGCTACGATTTATTGCGTTGACACGTGTCTCTGTCGCGTATTTCGTTCCTTCGTGGTTCCCCTCTCTCTTAACGACGATTAAAATATACTTTCGTAGATAGAACGATCGAGTTTCTTGAATTCTCGTGTGTTGTTGGCAATAAATACATATATACAATTTTTATATTGCGAAAGAGGGGACATGTGATAAATATAATTTATTTTACATAATTCGCGCACAATCTAAAAATTATTTATAATCTATTTTTACACATGTATGTATGTAACGTTGTACATAGTATTTTGTTTGGCTCAAATATAACTTGAAAAGCGTGATAAATTTGCAGACAATTTTACCAAGCAAAAATTCAATTTAATTCAAACACATCCAACGCTTATAATATAAACTTTATAAAATATCCTGTATATAAAAAGAGGCAATTCTCCATTACTGCTCTATTTGCAGCCGTTGGAAAAGGCACGTAAAAAGGAATATCTAACAATCCCGAGGGTTGAGTAATGGATTATATTCCTTCCTGATCGTGGGTATTAAAAAATGGTAAATGCTCTTAATGACGGCATTAATAATTGTATTCACCGTACTGCCAGTATTGACCTGAAGACACCCATACGTGGCACGCCCGCAGAATACCCTTGTAACGATCCGGTTCGCATTCATCTGGGCGGAGAGATCGTTTGTGAATGAGCGAACATTCAATGGCCGCACTTTTGATCTCGGCGTTATTAATTATCCGCAAGTAGCTGCGAACGCGTCCGGATCTTTTTTCCCCGTTCGTCTTGAATTTCGTAAATCATCTAAACCCCCCCTCTCTCCCATTTCTTGACGGGTTCATCGGCACCAACCGATCTTGTGACATTTAGACGTATCTAGTGTCTTGTCTATATAATAAATATTATTAATGTAAGATACACCTAAATAAAAATAAACATATAAACAAGCTCTTCTTTTTAATCTCATTATTATTGAAATAATCTGTACGCAACGCATATATTCAACTGGCGGATGTAGGCGTTTCGAAGATTCCTGTTCTCTCCCCGATCATCTCGATTCGAGCTAGATCACCTACTTGAAATCTCGCTCGAGGCAAATCATGAAATTGTTCTCGGTAGGTGACCTTTATCGTCTTATTAGAGGATGCACTCTCTCTCCTTACTTTATACTTTTTTATACAATGCTCTTATCTCTCGTACATGCGCGCCTTTATCTCGATCCGGTATCGATACACACGCGGTGATCCCTTTCTTCGGAACCGAGCATACTTAACACAGACCGTCATTACTTAACGGAGAGTAATAAAGTTGTATTACCAATTAGCCCATCGTGCGAGCACGCGCATGAACAACTCTCCGCCGATAGCTTGGTAGCTTATCGTAGTTACGATCGTTGCTCGGCCGCCTCGTTTCGATCCCGCGATGAGGATAAAATCGGCGATCCGAAAGGGATAATCATTGTTATCTCTCTCGAGCTCTCGGCACTCGTTCGAACGATGCGCAAGCCTGCGCAGGTCGAAACGAGCGGCAGGTGAATGCAAAATTCGCGAACTTGGTCTCCGTGAATATTAAACGGATCATGGATTGTGGCGCAGGGGCCACAATTTCCTCGGTGCACAAAGAACGCGCAATAATTGTACAGCGGCTGAGGATGTTGCCCGACGCGCGTACAAATCCACTCATCGCACCGCACGGTCGCCGTCCGAAAAAAAGAATCCGGAAGTACGTAGGGACGAAGGGACCGGAGGGCTCGACTTGTAGTTTGGCAGAGCGATTTTTATTCACAACGGGTGGCGGTAACCGAGCGGCCGTGAGGAGCGACGAAGGTCGGGGCGGGAGGGGAGGGGAGGACAAGAGATGGAAAGACAAACAAATGGATAAGTGTGAGTGTGTCCAGGAACGTAATTAATGGGTAGTTTGGCGGTCGGCTGGACAGCTGTCCTCTTTTTTCTACGGCGACGGACGGAACCGTGTAGCCGACGGAACGTCGCGGCAACCGAAAAGTGGAGAATGAGAAAGAGAAACGCGGAAACCTCCTCACGGACCAACTTAGACACGGCTCCAGACATGGCGGAAGGAACAAGATGGATTACCTGACACTACCGGACAAGATCAATTGAATTTCTATTTGGACGTAACCGAGCCCGCCTCGAGATACCCCCCCTCGATCCTATGAATCCCCCCCCCCTCTCTCCCCGCGTGAGCGTTAACGTCTAATTCTTCTCCAGCCCTGTCGTAGATCCTACAATATCTCCCTATGTATTATATTTTTCTGACAATAATAAAATCTGAAATTTTCTGTATTAATATTTTATATACGTATGTATGTATAAAGAGCGTTTAAAAATAGGGTATATCATTTGAAATATTTTTTCATATCCTAACAAGAAGTCAACATGTCAGAAAAATTTATTAAATACATCTGTTGTATAAATTGTTATCATATATGCGTGAGTCACAAGAGCATATTTTCAACATTTGCAGTACAAGCAATATACAAATGACAAATAATATTATTACTGTACTGTATTACAATACATATATGATGCAGTCTCTTAAAAAAGTATATCAAAATTTACACACATACGCACACACACATACACATTTATTAAATTAATATAATTATAAACAACCAGATTTTTGCCGGAAGTTTCTGTAAAGTAGCATGTTTGATAATTTTCGCGGTGGTCCTCTCTTAATTTTTTACGCGCATTATAAAACAACGGAGGGTCACGCATCCTTCTTTCGCTGTCTCTCTGTCGGTCGAGTAATAATTAATGACTTCGGCAGTAGCTGTCTAATTACCTTCATGGACACCGCACAGATGCACGATGCAAGCACTGATAATCACATAACTTTTTTGTTAGCGGTTTTTACTATGTCAGTTGAATTTGTCGCATTCAGCTAATTAATATAAAATAATATTGCTCGAGAATATTTATGAATATTTCATATGTCACACATTTATTCATTTTTAAAATTTGCGCTCTTTCTAATGATTTTTTTTCCTACATTTTACAAGAAAAATATTAAATTTTACAATTAATTGTCTATTAATTTGTACGATCGGATATTTACGAGGCACACAATTCATGTAATGTTTTTTTCATTATATATTAATTAATTGTCTAAAAGAAAAAAAATGCTTCTTACAGAAAAATTCTTATAGAAAAATTTAATTATTAAATGTGTACCGAACATCATTAAATGCATTCGATTGTACAAATACTACTGCTACTACTAGAGTAGCTTAAATATAGGTTGTGCAATAAATATATATTTTTTATAGATACATTATAATATATATTATAAAATACTTATTATAGATTGTACAATATACACGCAGTGCGATATTAAGAAACTTAAATCAAAACGAATATAAATTAACGTACATACAAATCCGCATGTATATATGTATACAATCTGAACGTCATGTATTAATACCATGATAACGCATCGTCTGAATTTACAATCGTGCGTCGTTCATTTCTTAGCAAATGTCGTGTTGGTATATCTCGCGCGGAACAAATGTAAGCATTTTTGCAGTCAATAACCGATTATCGCGCATTCGCTGACCAATTCGCCGCTTATTGTGTATCGCAGGATTATTTTTCTCGACAATACACACGCACACGCGCGCGCGCGTGCGTTTATACGATTACAAATAATCGCATAATCATTCCTAATGACCGTGACGAAGAAGCGTAATGATAACGGGCGACAAATAATGCGTGTCGAGCGACCGGTCGTGTCAATCGGCCATAATTTAGCGGCCGTAAACACGAGCGTGTCGCATATCGATACGGACGCGTAGCCGAATACAGGTACAGGTGAATTGGGGCGTTAACGAGCTCCTCGAGCTCGATAACTCGCTAAATACCAGCGCGCTAAATAAGCTTATTTCGTTCAGCCTCAGCTGAAGAACTCCAAGCGTCTGCGATTTCGCGCGCGATCTCTGTATATACCGGCGACGACTTCGGCCAACAAACCGGCAATGCATCGTTAGCCCGACTGGCTGGCAGATAAATGACGTGGTCGCCTCAGATCTGACGTGAATGAAGCCACGATGGCTTTACCCCACGTATATGCACCTATACGAGTGCGCGAGTGTGCGCGTCGCATATACGTGTATGTGTACCGGTACACAATCCACACGCCATTCCACGCATCCCCCCGGTGATCGCAATAACTACCTAATGGTACATTGAACGCCTAGCCGTGTGCAGCTTTCGTTCGCATCAATTAAACGTTTTGTCGATCTCGCGTAGAATTTTAGCCTCCGGCGATTGTTCGCGTATTGACCACTCTCCTCCTCTTTTCCCCCCTCGCGCCTTCTCCTCCCCGTTAATAAGCATCGGATAAGCGAGAACCGCGTTAATGATGATTGCTACCATGGCCAGATAAGTAAGTAGGTTTAATGGAATGTTTCGTCAACCTTGAAGCGCGCTAAGACGATCTAGATCTAGTTTTGGTCCCGCGAGTAGCGAGACGTTATTTAACGAGAATAGATCTCGTGGGAAAATATCGATCGGCGATCACTATGATTCTCTTCAACGATCCGATATATCCGGTCGTCCAAGGGAGTATGATTTATGTAATGGTTTTCCCAACGCGCGCTTACATCATAGAGCATGTGCAGGATCCCTAAGGCGTTATTTTTGCATTCATTTATGCCGCAGCTTTCTTGCAGCCGACATGTATTGTAGTTTAACAAGTGAAGCTTTAAACAATTATATAAACCGATAAATAATATAAATAACATAACGTTAGAAATAAAATTTTTACGCTATTGATTTTTGTACAATTTTTCTGACTAAGTACAAAATGTTTTTATTTTATGAAATGACACTACAATAAGACGATTAGCTTGATTATTTTAGATTGAAATATTTTTGTACTTTAAAATATGAAAGATGTGATTTATACTACTTTACGTTTATATATATGTTTACTATATTCGATGTATGTGATAATATTCTCTTCTTATAGACATATAATTATTAGTGTCAAAATTAAGTGTCATAATTAGATTGTTATCGGTATCTTAATCGTGCGAAATTATTTTTCGGCGGTCAGATGGGCAGTTCCTTAAATATATGAAGTACTTAATGTGCGTGCAAAATTTGGGAGTGGCCGTTACACAGCTTACAGGAGAGGGTGGAAGTTGTCTTCCCTAGCGGCAGAAGAATCCAATGGTTTCCGGTACACGCAAAAGCCTCATTAACTTCCGTCACCCGATATACGTCCCATTTTAAAATAGATCTACTGTTCTTCGACCACAAACGGGTAAGAATGGTAAGTATAACCGATGAAAATATCAGCACAATAAAGTGATATAAAGTTTTGAAAGTGTGTATATTAATGATCATTACTCTATACAAGTCGTTTGAATTGAAAATCTGTTAATTTAGAAATCGCTTGTATTATATCCCCAGTAAAATATATTTGCCATTGAATTTATTATACATTAATTTAGAGATTTATCCCCGATATAAATCTCCAATTAAAATTACATTAATATACATAATTAGAATAGGTATAAATGTCATATTAATGATCGAGCGTGTATCGCTTTAATTTACAACGTTATGACGGAACATCCTACGCACACCCAACGAGAAACGTCGGCGGTTCCACGGCGGATGAGCAGCTAGCCAAGCATCGCGACGTCGGCGGACTATCATCGTATCAATGCGGCGGAGATTGACAGTCCTGGCCGTGATAAATGATATTTCCAACGTCCTACTCTCCCTACCCCCTTTCCCGCGCCCCTTTTCGCTGCCACTCCTTCCTACCACCGCGGATCCATCCCTGCTGAGTTCGGCTCGTCGCCGAGGGTGCCCCGGCCGAGTAGAGGAGGGAAGATATCCGCGGCGAGAAGTAAACACGTTACGCAAACAAACGCTGGATCGATAATCCCTCCCCGTCCCATTCAAAGTACACTTTATACGTATGATTTTTTTTTTCAATGTATCTGACATACGGATGTATCTTTTTATTGAGAGGCGTCGATTCTTCATTAATCGACCGAAAGATTTTTTTCATTTGTATCTGATCCAATTTTTTTAATACTTAAGGCTATTTCGGATTCGGTGGTAACACATAAAAAAATTAGATATTAACAATTATGAATAACGAATAATGTGCACTTAAAATTTATTATGTTTTAACGTATATTGTTCTCCAGATTAAACTTGAATAAAAAATATATTCTACTGCAATAATTATTTAGTATTCTGGATTGCTCCACTTTCGTGTTCTAGAGAAAGAATAAAAAATTTTGTCGGCATCTGTATATGTAGGTTGTTTGTGCAATTCATTTTTTTCCGAAAAATCTTTTATTTTGTAACGGAATATTCTGATGAGAACATGAAAAAGAATGGACACAATAAAATATCAAGGGAAAAAGGATTATTGCCATATTTTCTTTTCTATTTTTTTAGTGTTACAAGTTTAACACTAAAGGACGATTGTTCCTTTTTTGCTTCGCATAAAAAACACTCATTTAGGAGAGCATTCTATTATTCTATTCTAATGTTAGCAACGTATGCAAAGTAAGAGGCATATAAAGAGATACTTCCATACCGAATATGACACGTTAAAGAGCTCTTTGATGAATGACTGAGACAAACGTCAATTAATGCATGTAAAAAAGAAACATAAAAGATGCGTTTAGTACCATTACTAATTGCCCATGAAATTGCAAGTTTAGTGAAATGTCCTGTCGTTTTTGTCGTATCATGTCTCATTCTGTAAAAAATACTCACTTTATTCTATCCCTGTTGAAATGTATTATATGTAATCAACACTTAAGAATGGAAATTACTAGTAGATACAATGCAAATTATTTCTGCAGTCATTGACTTTATTAAAGAAAACTACGATTAAAAATGCAATAAGATCAAAAACTGTTCAGTTTTATTATAAATTTTTCAAGGCGAATATATTTTAATCTAATGAAGCTAAACAAAATAAAAAATAAAAAATAAAAAAATTTTTCGGTGAATTGTCATTTTGTATTAATGCATATAAAGTCACGTGTGGATGCAAGTAATTTGTCATGGTACGATACACACGCACCGCAAGCGAAATATATAAATCAATCGCGCACAATAATAGATGCCGTCTGGCCTGATATTCCCAATTTTCCCAAATGGCTACAAATGTCGTCTCTTGCAGTAACGAAAATTCCTTACCTCCATCGTTGCTCATATGGCGGAGAATCAGACAGGGAGTACATAAGCACATATGTTACCCTACCAGAGATGTTACCATTCCATACAATGCGAATCTAATACATTAACTAACAATTAATGTAAAATCATTTCATGCATCCTATATATGTTTTATTTGTTATAATGTTATTAAATTTTTAATTTTTATACGTCTTATATAGATACATTAAGCATATAACACGTATAGTATAATCAAAGTGACTTAAAATAATATACAAATTATTCTCTAACTATTGAAAATTATTCCCAATTCCTCGTCTCTATAGAATACTTGTGAACAAAAAAACTCGAGGTGTATCACGTAAATGTAGGTAGAAAGATAATACGTTGGACCAACTTTGAAACATGGTTTCAACAAAAAAGTCTCGAACAATATCTCTATTCAGTTTCGGTTATTTGTTTCGTTTGAAGTGAAAGTTTTACAACTTATTGTTGTAACGTAGAGACACACAGAACATGGTAAGAGACTTTCCATGAAAATTCTCAGCTTCTTTCCAGATCCTTGGACCCTCGGCTTTGTATTTGCCGACAAAAGACTATTTCATTATTAGACCAATGGGTCAGCAGACTTGTGTAACATTGTAAAAATTACCTGGTATAACAAACTAAGATAAAAGTAAACGGTTTTTTTTTCGGTAAAATAGAAAAAAACAGCGTGTTCAGAAACGTGTATTTTAGGATTTGATTATTATATACGAGAGAATACTCATAAGAAATAAAGACCACACATTTTGCATGGAATATTTCACATCGGATGTCGTTCAGGTCATTCCGTCTTAATTTTATGATCCACCGTGCCATAAACAGGATCTCTACCTCACAATACCAAGATAAAAAGAAATGCTTAGAAAATGTATTAATTACGAAATATTCTCGCGTAAACGCGTGTATATGTATAAGTATATAACATAATTTATTGTAATCAAATATCTCAATTAAAAGAAATTAAATTAATGATGATAATTATTTTATTTTAATTTTCTTTTGTATAACGTATTATATGTCGTATATTTCTCGTATATTTCTCTTGTGTAACGTATTATACGGTCGGCGATGCCAGCAAAAATAAAGTCAGTATAGCTAAAATCATTAGGAAATGCTCCCAACTCCGGAACCCTCGTCCCTTCCCACAAGTATCGGCCATCGAGGATTATTATTTATTGCTATCGGCTAACGCAGAATGCATTTCGCATCCATGCGCGTGAGAGCGCGAGGCGTTCTTCTGACATCGTTCGATTCGCCATGTATGCCTAAACTCGACCGCATACGTGTATAACGCGCAACGAACGTGTGTGCGCGCGTGCAGACGCGTGTCCGTTCAGCCGTTTAGAATCCCCGTAGGTTGGTCACCACTTCGAACGCATCATCAATCACTTTTTTTTTCGGACGCTCTTTGCTATTTATAGTTTGTCCGTGAGGCCGTCTATTATCTTCCGTTAAGGATAATTATTCTCGAAACGTTCTTTTAACCCTATCGTTGACGCCTTGTCCAGCGTGTTTAATCAATACATCTCACTTAAGCATCCTAATACTTTCTTACTTCGTAAGCCATGGCTTTATGACTCGAAAGAATTTCTTGATTAACAATAAGAACAATATGTTTGTAAATACTGATAGCGCGTGTAAACAGACTTCGGTTAAAGACTTGTTTTCACGACCTTGTCTCTGATTAGTACACAATAAACACAGAAATAATTTTATATTCGTGGTAATCGTTACATCGAGAGTGTGTAGATTTCTAATGAAGAGGAAAGAAAATCAAGCAAGATCGACAGAAACGAAAAGAAGAAGATATCTCGCGTTACTTTAACATAGAAAGAAACTGACTTAATAAAGAGATTTGTCTCGTAAAAGCGGCGAAAGTCAATTTCAAATCGACGTGTGCAGGATCAACGACCCTGCGAGCAAAGAAGTCCCATACGTGCACATAACACCGTGCATTGTGCGAGGTCGCGTTGGAAAAGGGGAGGAAAGTGGGGAAGCCAGCGTAGATTTTGTGTCAATAGCATTAATAGTGGGAGGGGACTGCGGCACGAGTAACAGATCAAAAATCGAATGTATATTCGGGGGTGGCCTTAGCAGTGAATGAAGAGGCAGCTGACAGAGGCCGAGCCCCCCTGCGATACCTCGATTCGGGCAGAGGCCGACCGAGACCGTGTGGGCTTTTGTGCTAAGGGTAGCGCATACCCCTCCACCTTCGCCAAAAGACCCCATTCTACGTAGTGCAGTATTATACTAGTTGCAAGTTCGTTCGTGATTTTCAGTATAGTTTGACCCCCGCCTCTTCCCTCGTCCCCTCTAGGACCAATAGACAAGCCTGAAAGTTCTCTGGAAAACCAAACGGACAAACCATTCGCTTTTCGATTCGGTTACACTCTATACCGTAAAGGGAAAAGACTGCAAGTAGCAGTATTAGTTTTGCCGGCTCTCGGTACTGACAACGTGCGGACTAAACGTGTGAGTCGGCAAGAAAACTCTACATCAAGTTCATCTGATTATTTGTGATAATAATGTGATTCCAGTGTATCAGTAAGCGAAATAAATTTGTAGCTGTAAATTTCGTCTCGTGGATAAAAATAGTGTGTATATATGCGTGCTCGTGGGCGCGTGTAATGTATCGGCGAGTGTAATATATGTATGCGTGTGGGCGCGTGTGAGCGTGCGCGCGCACGCTTGTAAATTGCTGTGATATACATATTTATATAACAATATGCAATCAAACCCAAATGATTATTGGCGGAATTGTTCGAGCGAGGAAGATCTCTCTCTTATATTTAGGGAAGAGTGTCAGCCACCGCAGCAGTCATCACACCACTCACTGCACCATCCACCGCATCATCCATCGCATCATCTACCGCATCATCCACCGCATCAGCCATTAAGCCAACAACTGCAGCAAAACTTATTTAATTATGCATCACGATATATCCCAGAACCGTCCAGTTTACTAGAAAAGGCTCTAATTCACGGCAAGAAAGCTGTAACAGGAAGTTACTATGCAAATCCAGACAAATATTCACCGACTCTCAATTCTAACAATCAAATTACTTCGCGGGATTGGGAAACGTCCCCGTCCTCGTCTAATCAAACATCGCCGATTGCCGAGTGTAACCAATCTGTTGCCAACTTACAGGAGCCATGTCAACAACAGCAAATTTTTTATGAACAAAATTATACCGACCATTCCGGCAGTTACAATAGCTCGATTTCTATCTCAAGTCGACCAAGGATACAGGCCCCGTATCACCAAACCATATATTCACGGCAACAACAAGAAACAAACTGTAACAACAACAACAGTTACAAACAAAGAAATAAATACAGAGATATAAATAATACAGACGAACGACGACAGCTTCCTTCTTTCGACAGTTCCACATCATTTGCATGGGTAAATAGGACTAACGGTAAGTCGATCGTTATAAAGCGTGTTGCATATATTGTATAAATAACTTATAGTTTCCATTTTTTATATCTTCTTGTATTTACAAAAAAAAAAAATAAAAATTATGTAGGTGGTAATCGTTACATCGAGAGTGTGTAGATTTCTAATGAAGAGGAAAGAAAATCAAGCAAGATCGACAGAAACGAAAAGAAGAAGATATCTCGCGTTACTTTAACATAGAAAGAAACTGACTTAATAAAGAGATTTGTCTCGTAAAAGCGGCGAAAGTCAATTTCAAATCGACGTGTGCAGGATCAACGACCCTGCGAGCAAAGAAGTCCCATACGTGCACATAACACCGTGCATTGTGCGAGGTCGCGTTGGAAAAGGGGAGGAAAGTGGGGAAGCCAGCGTAGATTTTGTGTCAATAGCATTAATAGTGGGAGGGGACTGCGGCACGAGTAACAGATCAAAAATCGAATGTATATTCGGGGGTGGCCTTAGCAGTGAATGAAGAGGCAGCTGACAGAGGCCGAGCCCCCCTGCGATACCTCGATTCGGGCAGAGGCCGACCGAGACCGTGTGGGCTTTTGTGCTAAGGGTAGCGCATACCCCTCCACCTTCGCCAAAAGACCCCATTCTACGTAGTGCAGTATTATACTAGTTGCAAGTTCGTTCGTGATTTTCAGTATAGTTTGACCCCCGCCTCTTCCCTCGTCCCCTCTAGGACCAATAGACAAGCCTGAAAGTTCTCTGGAAAACCAAACGGACAAACCATTCGCTTTTCGATTCGGTTACACTCTATACCGTAAAGGGAAAAGACTGCAAGTAGCAGTATTAGTTTTGCCGGCTCTCGGTACTGACAACGTGCGGACTAAACGTGTGAGTCGGCAAGAAAACTCTACATCAAGTTCATCTGATTATTTGTGATAATAATGTGATTCCAGTGTATCAGTAAGCGAAATAAATTTGTAGCTGTAAATTTCGTCTCGTGGATAAAAATAGTGTGTATATATGCGTGCTCGTGGGCGCGTGTAATGTATCGGCGAGTGTAATATATGTATGCGTGTGGGCGCGTGTGAGCGTGCGCGCGCACGCTTGTAAATTGCTGTGATATACATATTTATATAACAATATGCAATCAAACCCAAATGATTATTGGCGGAATTGTTCGAGCGAGGAAGATCTCTCTCTTATATTTAGGGAAGAGTGTCAGCCACCGCAGCAGTCATCACACCACTCACTGCACCATCCACCGCATCATCCATCGCATCATCTACCGCATCATCCACCGCATCAGCCATTAAGCCAACAACTGCAGCAAAACTTATTTAATTATGCATCACGATATATCCCAGAACCGTCCAGTTTACTAGAAAAGGCTCTAATTCACGGCAAGAAAGCTGTAACAGGAAGTTACTATACAAATCCAGACAAATATTCACCGACTCTCATTTCTAACAATCAAATTACTTCGCGGGATTGGGAAACGTCCCCGTCCTCGTCTAATCAAACATCGCCGATTGCCGAGTGTAACCAATCTGTTGCCAACTTACAGGAGCCATGTCAACAACAGCAAATTTTTTATGAACAAAATTATACCGACCATTCCGGCAGTTACAATAGCTCGATTTCTATCTCAAGTCGACCAAGGATACAGGCCCCGTATCACCAAACCATATATTCACGGCAACAACAAGAAACAAACTGTAACAACAACAACAGTTACAAACAAAGAAATAAATACAGAGATATAAATAATACAGACGAACGACGACAGCTTCCTTCTTTCGACAGTTCCACATCATTTGCATGGGTAAATAGGACTAACGGTAAGTCGATCGTTATAAAGCGTGTTGCATATATTGTATAAATAACTTATAGTTTCCATTTTTTATATCTTCTTGTATTTACAAAAAAAAAAAAATAATAAAAATTATGTAGAAGATATTAGTCATCTATCCTCAATGTGTAATCTTAAATATATTTTAAACTTGTTTTTAATATATACAAATCCCGTATAATTTGTAACGTGATTATTACAGCTCATCAAGCAAACGGAATGGAACAGAAACGCACGAGGCAGACCTATACACAGAAACAAACTTTCGAATTAGAAAAGGAGTTTCATACCACGCAATATCTCCCGAAACAACGTCGCGAACAGCTATCTTCAATCTTAAATTTATCAGAACGACAGATTAAAATTTGGTTCCAAAATCGACGAATGAAAGCTAAAAAGACGAAAAGTGAAAAATCGCAAAATGACTTCTCTTCAACTACGACTACACCGATAAATAATTTGACAACCAATGTGTTAGCGATTCAACGAGAACAGACATTAAATCTTTTGCAACAGCCGCAACCGCAATCAACTCTGCAACAATTTGACGGAGCATATCAGAATTATTTTAACATTCCATCTTATCAGCAAGATATGTCTTTAATGCAATATCACAACCTCTGAACATCTCTGATGAGAATATCAAAGTAAGATACTCATGTTACGTAAAAATTAAATTTTTGAATTTATCTTAATGAATATAGAATAATTATTTCGAATTCTTGACCAGTGCATATTTTTATTGCACTTTTGTAATTATTTTACTAAATAAATTAATAAGTTTTTTAAAGAATTTATAGAAATAATAGAAATTGAAAACTCTTGGCAGATATTGTTAAAATGCGTTTAACTACTTATATAATATAATATGTAGATAAGAAAAGACATGGAATCACAATTATTAAATAATAATAATTGATTAATACGATAGTATCCGTATAAAGATTAATATATAATATGTTCGACATTTCAGAAAATGCAATATTCAATAATTAAATAGAGAACTATTGCAATGAAGACCAATGTAGTCAGGTAAGACTTACGTCGGCGTTTCGAAGTCAGCCGAGATAACCTTCAGAAACGCAGTATGTCGAACTCGGAACACACAGTTGGTCCTTCACGCCGGTTCGTAAAGAGGGAATGCCGCGACGACCGAGATCGGGGCAGCTGACCTTGCATCACTATGATTTATGGACGAGCGAAACAACGAGCGTTCTACAGCTCAGGTATCAAAAAAGCTCCGGCCGTTCACACCGCATTTTCTTCGAAACATTCCTTTAATAATATTGCATTTTACGGGGAAATATTTGCACACGTCATTCTCAAAAATATTTGGACACATAATGCAAAATTCACAAACAATTTGATTGATGATAATGCTCATATTTGGCAGCTCTCACTGTCGCTTAACTCATAATAACAAGTTAAGCGATACGTAAACAATTTTTTTGTTCTATTAATTTATTACTGTCTTTGCGATAATTATATAATAATATATTAATATATTATTATATAATTATATATATTTTTTATTAATATTGTATATATACTTATATCCATATCTATATATAGATATACATATATATTTATGAAAAAATTGTACATAAATAAATATATATATTACATAATTGTCAGACTTTGGAAAATTAAAAATTGAAACCTATATTTATACCTATATACAACGGATAACAAGCGGAAAGCAGGATATTTTTGAAATATAAAACAATCTCTATCAATGTTAAAATTCCGATTAATGTTAATATATCAAAAATCGCATTTAAAGAATATTAAATATTCTTTAAAATGCTTTTTTTAAATTATGCCATTTTTTATATTCAATTAAATAGAGCAAATAACAAAAAATAAATTTCAGATTAAATTATTATTTTTTCTCCTAAAATTCACTATAGATGATATTTCTTACAAATTGAATCTGCGTTATATAATACAGATCACACCAGATAAGTGAAAAGGACATTCTTCTATTGTTTAATGGCATTTTGCCCCTATGCACATGCCAAAAAAATTTTATTATAAATTTTGAGAGTATAATATCGGGTTGAACGTTTTTGCTGCCAGATGAAGACCGAAAAACGGCACGAACTTTCCATTTAACCCAATATATGAAAGAATTTCTATAATAAAAAACAAAATTTTTTAATTGTTAATTACATATAATTATCTTTATAATAATTGTTTCTGTTAATATCAATGACAATAATATTTTCTTTAGTTTCATCAAAATAAATTTTATAGAAATACAATTTTTATTGTAAAGATATTTTTTTACGGAAGCAATTATTCAATTTCTATACACTAAATAAAATTTGGATGTCATGGACTTTTAACTGAGGAATTCTTTTGAGTTTCATTTATTATATTATATTATATTTATTTATCATTATTCTTATGACAGATATTATGCCAGAATATGTTTTATTTTTTTTTTTTTTTTGATCTCATCGAAAAAGATGGCATAATTTTTATTTACAATTTTTATTTTTATTACGGAACACATTTCACACTTTTATTTATTCACATTTAGACAAAACAATTTTTTTGAAATAATTAGATCCTTTGTTATATAAATGTAACTATTTCAATATTTTATAGCCATATATAATGTTATAATTAGTAAAATATAACAGTTAATTTATTAAAATTTTTGTGGCACAACATGAAAATAACAAGATCACAATACATACTACGGTAAGAGCTTTTATTTTTCTTGCACTGGAAAAGCTTGCTTAGTTAAATGTTAATGCATATATACCTATAATCATCAACATTTATTATATATAATTATTAACTGCACACTCTTCAAATGTAGAAAGTCCTTGAATTTTTATAATATAGAACTATTGTACTATTTTGTTATAGAACACTATACAACAA
This sequence comes from Formica exsecta, assembly GCF_003651465.1. Lineage (NCBI taxonomy): Eukaryota > Metazoa > Arthropoda > Insecta > Hymenoptera > Formicidae > Formica > Formica exsecta. Next base: position 381,089 of record NW_021849573.1, on the reverse strand, counting down.
GATTTAAAAAAAAAGAGTTATTGTTATAAAAAACACTTAAAACGTTAAAAAAAGAAGGACGCCTATCCACGCACGTTTCACGCTTTCAACCATCTTGTTCCGTGTGAACAGCGCAGCTGCATAGCTATCCTCCCCACTACATCACCTTCCTTTCCTTTCTCTTTCTTCCTCTCTCTTTCTCTATTTATCCCCCAAATTCTAAAATTTTAAGCTTGTCAAATAGCAAGTTAGTTGTGCCTCTAATCTTACGCAACTATGCATACTACTAGAGACATTAATTTTTAAATATATATTCGGAAATATTTTCAGCTCATCTTTGAAAAATTTTAATTTTCTCACATTAGAATATATAGAAATTAAATAGCTGATGTTTTCGTTCATATTTAATATTAAGCAATCCTAATATAGCTTGTGACAATTGTTACTTGTGTAGATTCAAAACTGGATATGAGTAATAAAGCGCGAAGTTCACTTTATGATGACGGATTTACGGCTTGCCCATCTGTATCACACAGGTGTGAATTTACGTAAATTGAATTAATAACAAAAATTGGATTTATAACAAAACTTTTCCAGGAAAATTAAAAGTAATTTTAGATTTCTAGATAATTTGAGGCTAAGAACATTAATTTTTCTGGAAATTTTTTGTTGTAAATCCAATTCTATAATATATATA
>NW_021849573.1:377959-378653 GCF_003651465.1 Formica exsecta | reverse complement strand
TCTATAATATATATATATATAAATTTTAAAATAATAATAATATATATCTTACATTTTAATTATTATAAAATATTAGGATTAGTAGGATTAGAGTTTGCAAGAGAAACCAGGTAATATAACAAAGAAATAATTGCTTGCCCAACCGTAAGCACCAGATAATCGTATATCTGTAAATATATCTTACATTTTAATTATTATAAAAAATTATATATATTAGGATTAGAGTTTGCAAGAGAAACCAGGTAATATAACAAAGAAATAATTGCTTGCCCAACCGTAAGCACCAGATAATCGTCGATTTTGTATATCTGTATGACATCCAAATACTTATAATATGTGTACTCACATGATGTTTTTAATGAATTACTGAATTATTAACTTAAAAAAATGCTGTATGCAACGATAAACATGTCACATGTTTACTTAAACGTCATATGTTTTTCCAAGGCTGATTTATTTATAACTTAATATCGATTTGCTTGATTATATTTCCACGAGTACACACACTATATGGATATCCGTATTAGATAGATACCTGCGAAACCAATGCTCACCTAGTGTTTATGAATAGGGGAACAATTATGCATTTGTTACCCGGTTTCTTTCCCGAATTCTAATCCTAATATGTTCATTATTTAATTAATATACATTATTTAATTCATAATTTTTAATTTATATTATCTTTTCAATATAA